>NC_053130.1:23495963-23695963 GCF_010015445.1 Perca fluviatilis | reverse complement strand
CGTTTGGTTTCTGTCGATTGGTGTTTCGAAGCTCCAGGGGCGATGTAGGGCACAGGATCTGCCAAATCCACTTCTTCCATGCGCCGACCCTCCCCTCATCTTACTGCCAAAGATGAGCTGGTTTAAAATAGGTCGTATCCTATAGGCATTTCCTTTATCCGCCTGTAAAAGAACACACTACATTTGGGTTAGTATGTGTTCAGTTATTATGAATGTAATGTCCACAAAAGGTTTTGACACCTTTACCACCTAAAATATGCACAATAAGACTAAAATTAAAGCAGCAGTAAGCCTTACACAGATACCAACTAACAATTAAAATAATTAAGTAAAAGATCAAGTCACAGCAGCATTATTGACAGTGGTGCAAAAAAAGTAAGTGAATGCAAAAAAATGATTAAACAAATGAAACAAAATGATGCTTTTAATACACTTTTGGAAGTTAAGCTTTCTATTCAAGGTTTTTCAGAAAGCTAGGCAGAGCAAAGATTGCGATCAAACATCATGCCGCTCAAAAGATCCGATCCTTTGAGATGAAATCTTTGAACTCATTTCGAGAAGAGCGGCAGTATCACTTTGAGGGGCTGTTGTGTTCCGTTATTTGCATTCGTATAAACGGAGAATTTTAGTCCCAATGAATTCACGGCTTCGCTTTCATCTCCATTTAGATGACAAGGCAACACTCTGACTTTGTTCTAGACGTTGTCTCTTTTGACCATCTCCATTGAGCCATGTAAAGCAGTGATTTGTTCATTCTAATGAAACCCCTACAGTCATGATAACCTTTCCAGCGTGTCACACCGACCCCCCTCTGGTGTTGCCTGTTCAGGCTATACTGGGATAATGGCCGTCTTCTCTGCCTAATCAGAGTCCCTGGCAGCGGGAGCACTCCATTCTCCCTCGCTACTTTCTCTCTCTCCGTACCCCGCTCCCTCCCTCTTCCTGCACCCTGCTGAGGAGGAGGTGATGGGGACACTGACACAGCTCAGCTCATCTCATCCAATTACTGCAGAAACAAAGAGAGTGCTCTTCCCAGGACCACGATATGTAGCACCCAAGAGGGAGTGGGAGTAGAGAAGGCAGATGAAGGAGTCATAGAGTGAAGAGGGAGGGAGACAGGACGGGAATATAATACAGTCGCATATTCCAGAAAAATAAATCAACATATAGAATAATTGATAATTTGGGGGTTTTCAGCAACAAGCAGTACTCGTACCCCAGGGTGTATGTCTGCAGTTGCCAGAGGATACGTGTAAAGATTGTAGAGTAGCTCAACAATGATAACAACACATACTGACTACTATATGTTGTGATTGTTTAGCAAGCAAGCAGAGAAGTCCGAACCGTAAAACGTTAGCTATTTATAAGTAATTTTGAAAATATATAGTTAGCTCAAAGTGATGGATATATGGTTATAAATATATAGATAAATAATGGATACAGTTTAAAGACTCAATTGATTCAATTGTATCAAAACATTATCGTAAAAATAATATCCACTTTTACATTATTATTGGTGTTAAATAACATCCCGTTTAAATTTGAAATGAACATGTTTGTAACATGACAGGTGTTGTCGATGAAAGGGCACTGGAGTTTATCCGACAGGGATAAACTCTAAAAATGAATTTTGATAGCTTAGATAAATCAACATCCCATCCACACGTATCTGAATCCAGACTTGGCACTGTAAAATATGACACCTACGACGCAACCAACTGGGACTGATCCCTAATCTCTGTAGCCTCGAATGTTATTGCTGTGCAGAAAGAGAAAAAAAGTTCAATATTTCCCAGAACTTTACATTATGTCAGGAGAGGAAGACTAGGAGAACAAAAAGCAGCTGCTGCTGTTTCACATTAAAGTGGCTAGACTCGGCTGAGGAGAGTAACACTTCAGCCAGGGAGGAAATGTAGCGTTCGGGCCAAAGTGTTCAATGATGTGAGCCGCGACTGAGTTACTGACAGTTTAGTCAGTTTCCCATGGAGGTCTAGACAAAGGAAACCCGATGACAAAGTGGAAAGGGAAAGAATTTGTCACCTTCTAAATGTACGTTTTGTTCATTGTGATTTTTGAATTATGAGGTTCTAATGGATTTTTATTTTCTTTTAAAGTTTTATATATGTATTATTTTCTGATCTTTAAATGCTCCTTTATTCTTGTAAATGTTTAAAGAAGAAGGGAGAAACTACACACATCTTGTCATCTGGGACATCCGCTTCATTTAGACCCAATCCTAAACTCATTATACAAACAAATACATAAGAAGAAGAAGGACACAGAAGAAGAAGGACACAGGGCGCCTGGATAGCTCCAGTGGAGCGGGCGCCCATGTGTGGAGGTTTGCTCCTCGACGCAGCGGGCCCAGGTTCGACTCTGACCTGCGGCCCATTGCTGCATGTCGTTCCCCCTCTCTCCCCTTTCATTTCTTCAGCTGTCCTGTCAATGAAGTCCTAAAAATGCCCCAAAAATAATCTTAAAAAAGAAGAAGAAGAAGGACCCAGAGATGAAAGAGTTTGCAGCTAGACCTGGCTGGACACTTAATGTGATAGCCATCCTGCCTATGTCATTGCAGTCTTATTTCTTTCCGGTTATTTAACCTACTTTGGTGTGTTGGTTAAAAGGAAGGCAGCAGACATAACTCGAGTCCATTGTTTATTTTTTACTCTACACCATAGTCCGCAAGATTTTCCTGACCAGGCGAAAGATATAAAGTCAGGGCTTATTGCGAGGCAGTACAAAAATCCCTTTGGATAGATTGATCTGAGACAAGTAAATGACTAAACCTTCTTTTAACAGGTCATGTGTGAAAAGATAGTTTAAGAGCAGAGTCAAGTTTGTGTTTCAAAGCAGAAATCTCAAGCATCCTCTTACATTCAGAGGCTACCTCTGTCTTTTTTTGACTCTACATACACACCGGGCTGCACCATCTGGATTCCTCACCGAGGCGTATTGCCATAACTAATCTCTGTTTCTGTTTCTGTTTCTCTTTGGAGAACAAGACGCCTTCTCCCTCACTGACAGCTCTCACGCGTTCTTAGAGATTATTTACGGTGCGATTCACTGGAGTGACACCCAACCCAATAATAAAGTCATTAACACTGGACAGTGAAGAAAAAGAAAAGACGTTTTTCCACTTATGAAATGTCAGTCTAATTCAGACATTGGGTATAGAATTGTTTCAAAGAATAATCTGCACACAGTAGTAGTGCTAAAATTTGTAATACAGCAAATACTTTATTGACACAATATTAGCACGTCAACAGTTTGAACAATTAACTCATCTTTTTAAGTCATTTACATATTCCATCATTTTAAAAGAATTCACTGCTTATCTTATAGCCTCTGGTTTTGGACTGTTTCAAGATGTCACCCTGGGCTCTGGGGAATTTTGATGTTTTCTTTTCTCACTATTTTCTGACATTTTATAGACAATTAAGTAGTTAGTTGCAGCCCAAAATCGATTTATACATAATAATGTGATGCACAAGCCATCTATGGCAATGTGTTTTAAACTGTGTTTTATCTTTTGTCCATCTGTTTCTGCAGGACGATGCAGGATATGGAGAACCCCCAGGTCACCTCGTGTAACAAGGGAGACCAGCACTACCGCAGCTCCCCCAGTAACCAGTCCTCCTCCAGTGATCCAGGACCTTGTGGCAGTGGCACATGGTCCCAGCAGCCTGGATACGATGGGTACGGGACCACAGCAGTGTTACTTCTGTTAAAATAGCCTAGTAGTAGTCCCTCCAGGAATATGCGGTTTTGCAGTAATGAGTGCAGCTACAATCAGTCCCAGCACTATTTCTGAAAACTTCCAATTTTGTAAAATGACAGCAATTTTTCCACATGAAATGACCAAAACGTCAGTGCACTTTTGCAGGTAGTGATCTAACAAAACAATAAAATGATGCCTGTCACAGTGTAATACCACATCCAGAGCTTAAAATTAGGGAAGATGATGGAGGATGATTAGTTTCATGTACTAGTTTTCATTTACTTTTAACATGCATTATTATAGTTTCCATTCAACCATCCCAAATCTCAAACATAAATGGTCACTTTGTAAAATAGGCAATTCAGCTTTATAGCCATAAAAAATCCAAGCCAAGTGCAGAACTTTTTTTTACAATAACATCTTCCTCCTTCTGTTCAGAAGACTTAAAAAGGATGAGCACTTAAGATATGATAGAAAGTTATTATAAAGAATTCTTTCTTGTCCTTCAGTTCTTCAACTGAAGTGCCACTTTAGCAAACTACACTGTAATTTTGGAGAAAGCCATCGAAAAGGCATCTGTTGATTAAAAAAAACAAACAACTAACAATCATAAAAATGAGAGCAGGAGGAAGAGGCTTAAGCCGACATGGACATTTTTAGCTTCTGTCAACATGAAGAAGAGAAAAAAAGTGACAATTTCTTTCTGTCATCAAAGTTTTCCTGTTCATGTGTTTTTTCCCCCCCCCCTTTACAGTCCAATATTAGATCTCTTTTCAATATTCAGTTCTTTGTCCTGCTTTGGATCATATAGTATGCAGGGCTTCAGACTGTACAGACGTGACGTCAGTCAGGCTGAGTCTTGTACATGAGTAGAATCCATCAGAGACCGATGTCTGTCTGTAAGTGGTTACAGACCATGACAAGAGGCTTAGCTGCACGCTGCTGCCTTTCTGTCAGAGGCCTCAAAGTGCACTGAACTCTCAGGGATCACTTTGTCCTGTCAGAGCTGTCAGGATGCAGAGCGGCAGACATGTTGACTAGCCGGTTTCATCTCCGGTTAGAGTCTGAGCTAAAGATCACGAGACACTGTAGCTTCTGTTCATCTGTTGTAACCTTTATTGGCTCTTTAAGGTTTAATTAAGACCTGCTTTGAAAAAAGTGCTGCTCTTTCCCCTTTGTCAAGAGCCAAGACAGTGTCTGGCATGCCCAGTCGAATAAAAGGAGGTCTCTTGTCAGCAATGTCTGGCAGCTCCTTTATTCTATTATAAGCTCAAGTGATTCGACCTTAAATGATCTCGAGCTAATTGCTGTACATTGGTGGTAAACTATTGAAGCCTTTCTCTGACTAAAATACAGAGTTCACTCTGTAGACAGAAAATAATTTCCAGCCAATTTCCCTCTTTCTTTCTCCAGGTGTCCCTCCCCTATCCTCCATGAGCGGGCAGGTGACATCCAGGGGGGTGACGGAGAGATCCACAGGGAACGGGAGCCCACCCTGGAGAGGACAAGATCTGCAGGTGAGTCCGATGTACTTTTAACCGTGATATATGCGGTCTATTCACACCTTGTATGTCTCCACCGTTAGCTTTTTTTCTTCTCGGCCCCACAGAGGCCAAATGGCACATCCCCTCCACCAAGATCCTGAACCCTCTGAAGCAAAGAGAAGGAGGCAAAGACTCGCCCAACAAGCTGTCCAGGGTAAATGTCTGACCTACTTTGATTTCAGTTTGGCAGAGGCTGCCCACATAACCATTTAATGAAAGTGTTTGAAAGTGTTTAATGAAGCCTCTGCAGTATGTGTGCTGTTTTTGTAGTAGAAATCTGTCCAAATCTGCACTGTCAGACCTGGTTTGCCCCGTATTAGTGTTTGGATCGGGGTGAGGTCAGATTGCCCTTGTTTATTTGCTTTGCAGCAACCAGCAGCTCAATTGGGTTATTCAACATCATGTCGTCCCCTCTGGCCGCTCTTTGCACTTATCACTTTCCCTTCATCAGTATGCTAACGGAAGTCTCATCTCGTCACCTGTCTCACACTTTTCTAGGACACATTTTCCTAGAAGGTTGAATATATTAAGTGCTCAAGCCTCTCATTTTCTCCTTTCTCTATATTCCTTATCTTCTTTTTTTTTGGCCCATTCACTCTCTCTCCCTCCATCTTTTCTTTCTCCTTTGATTCTGGATGCTTAGAAGTATTAGTTTATATTCTGTAATTAAGCATTACTGTAACCCCCCCCCCCTTCACTAGAGGCTTGTTTTTGAGTGCATACATTTTATTTGTTAGGCCACTGATCTACATTTTGGATACACTGGAGTCAAGTTGGCCTGACCTTTTCAGATTTTCTTTTTAGCTTGATGATGTACAACTTTGGCTTTCTGATCAGAACTGAGTAAAATAGTTGGTGAGAATAATATACTCTAATATACCCTTTTAAAGTGATTTAGGGGCTATATTATGTGGCTCTCTCACGCAAGAATATAAGAGGTCACAAACAAAGTATGAGACATTCAGCATATTGTGTTTGATTTCCTTCCTGTTACTGTCAACTAGCCCGACATTAACACGGGCCTCAAGAAAACCAGCAGTCGCCTCAGTCAGGGACACATGAACATGTGATGTAGCCTGATGGGTAAACCCATCCCCCTCTGGTGCGCCAAGCATGTTAAAGCAACCGTAAGAATTATTTGCAGCTGCTGTTTGACCTCTTCTGATTTACCGTATTTCTGTCTCCTGTAATCCTCTCGCTCTCTTTTTTTTTTTTTCTACCAGACGGGCGATAAAAACTCGAGCCACTCGAGTAGCAACACTCTCTCAAGCAATGCCTCCAGCAACAGTGACGATAAGCACTTTGGCTCTGGAGACTTGATGGATCCAGAGATGCTGGGCCTCACTTACATCAAAGGGGCGTCAACAGACAGCGGCATCGACACTAATCCCTGCGTGGCCCCTGGTGCCCGGGTGTTGCTGCAGGGCAGGGTGGGGGAGCAGGGACACCACTGGGTGTCGGAGCACCATGAGGATGGGGCGTCAGAAGAGGATCATGGGAAACTGTACCTGCCACAGGGCTACGCCTCTGCCATTATGTCTAGTCATGTGACGGAAGGAAGCATCGGGGACCTGAGCGAAATCTCATCCCATTCAAGGTACAGGATGTGTGTTTTATTTATCATGTTCCCCCTAAAAGACAGTTCTAGATGTGCAGTTTCCAATTGTTTTAGCTGCTTATATTTTTTTTATTTAGTTTGTCAGCTAAAAGTTTGCTTTGGGTCGGTCAAGACAGAGATTGGGGAGTTGTTGATTCTAAGCCACGGAGCATTGAAGATGTTCTGAAGGCCCAACACTTTACTAGGATACTTCATGTTTTTTTTTTTCCTTTTGTCACCACACTGTATGCTCCTGCTAACGTACAAATGTGATGTTCTTTCTTCTCTATGGGCAATTACTTCATTATGTTGTGGCTTAATTCTAGCGTGTTGGGTCATTTATTTGCTCTCTGAGAAAAATGATACCCTTTTCATGGTACATGACTTGGAGAACAATCCAATGCGTTCAAACATGTGGATGTATATTCACATATACCACCGCCGGCAATCTATTTAGCCCATTATCTGTTCTATTGAAGCCACACACAGACAACAACACATGCGCAAAAGGATGGTTGCTGGCTGTTAGCTGACCTTTTCACCCAACCGTGCTCCCTCACTCCTGACCCTCAGCCTGACTCACCCAGCTGTGCTGAAGCCGGTGGGTGGGGCTGCTGTTAGGCCGGAGCAACATGGGGGGTTTCATCACACCGTCATCCAAGTCCTCCTAACCAGACTGGGGCCCATCTGGGAAAGAGGAGGGGTGTCAGAGAGGGTTGGCCCTGCAGCCACTCACAGTCTGTCTCTGTGAAATAGAATGGGTATCTATTTGTTTATGCCATACAGGATTATGTTAGCACAATCTGTTGAGATCATTGACCTGTTTGGGAGGCGTCAGAGCTGTCCACTCCAGGACACCATTCAGAAATGAGTAAAGAGCCCACGCCATCACCTTGACGACTTGATGCTTCCCACCTTTTATGTAATGGTCTTTGACACCCGTGTGTCATTTGAACAAACAGTGAAGCAGCAGGAGCACATTTTGCAGGGTGTGGCCCAGATGGTCATGAATATGGAAACGGAGTGTGTAGCGCCTCCAGCTTAGGCCAACTGTAATGTCTCAGAGGTATTTTAGAGGAATGTTTTGGGTTTGCTGAAAGTTTTCCAACAAAGAACAAGACCTTTTTTCCATTTTATCTAGATCTGAGTCCAGTTGAGCGGCTAACAGAGAAATCCTAACCAGGCAGGTGACCTAAAACACAAACTGTTCAGCCTCATTTAAATGATGAGGAAAAATAGGAAACTACAGTAGATGTGCTATTATGGGGGACTTCTTAACATTGCAAAGGATGCAATGCAAGCCATGCAATTTAAAAAGGAGCGAAGCGCTTTGTGTGATGCATGGGCATGGTTCATTTTCTCATCACTGTCAAATGTGATTCATTCATCCTCAATAAATCTTACCTGAATGAGGATGTAGTATAAGGATATGGAGTTATTCTAGGAATTTTCACAAAGCTGAAACAATAATCCTAAACAAAGAAATGATGCATAGCCATGTTTGAATCAAATGGATTCTGGGATCTATTGTGATGTACTGTACCAGATAAGAACTGTTTTAGTAACTAGCTAAAATAAAGTTTTGAATATTTCCTTTGGCCATTGGATCATAAGTTCAAGGTTTAGTTCACCCAAATCACAAAATAAGAAAAAATTTCCCACTTACCTAGTGATATCTAGCCATGCAGGTACTTTGCAGTCATTTTTGTTTAAAATTTTGAGGATCAGAAATCCGCTGAAGTCAAATATCTCAAAACCTCTACAAATAAAACTGGCTAGATACCACTGGTAGTAAAGATTACTTTTTTGGGGGCTTTTCCCTTCATTATGAAGTGACAGTGGATGGACATGAAAGGGGGAGAGGGAGAGGGAGAGATTGGGGATGACACGCAGCAAAGGGCATCAGGTCGGATTCAAACCCACGCGGCTGCAGGACTCACCCAAGATGAGGTGAACGCTCTTACTGGGTGAGCTAGTGGCCGCCCAAACTTCTTTCTGATTTGAATGAACTGGCCCGTTTAATCCGGTTTGTCAGTTGATATTTGACTGAATAGTGAAAGGAAAAAGTTCAGCAGGAATATGCACATGATGAACTGGATGTGAGTCATCTTCCAGTGTAGGTCAGAGGTGAACCAGCTTTACTCTACTCCATGTGGAGGACATGACGTCTTCCTGTCTGAGCCAGCAGCAGAGCTTTCAGTACTCTGTTTAAGATGAAAATCATCCTGGTTGTTTCTCAACATCTGAGCTAGTTGCCTTTCTCATTTTTTCATTGTTGTTTGTGTATGCTTTTATGTTTTCATTCATTTTGGTCACTTTTGAGTTACATTATTCTTTTATTTTTTGCTGTTTGGTCAGTGGCTCACACCACTCTGGCAGTCCCCTGGCCCGTGGTGCCAGATACTGTATGTCCGCTGACTCCTCCAAGGTGTACACCATCCCCCAGACCAGCAGCTCAGGGCCAGGGCCAGGGCCAGGGCCAGAGCCGGGGCCAGAGCTGGGGCCGGAGCCCAGCTCAGAGGCTTGTGGACAGACACGCCCACAGTCCGATTGCAAACTTCCAGTGGGCATGAAGACGACTGATGATGATGATGCCCACAGCACTGAGGGACCTCCCAACATTTCAGAGTGTGGGTGAGTGTGTGTGTGTGTGTGTGTGTGTGTGTGAGAGAGAGAGAGAGAGAGAGAGAGAGAGAGAGAACGCAAGAGCGATTTAAGAACATCACCAAATGCGCTCACATACCAAAAAAACAAAACAAAATTAGTACAATTTGGTACAAGTTCACATTCAGTTCAACACCAGCTATCATGCAAAGCTAGATGACACCCTTTTTAATCACGCTAACTGGCCTCGTCGGGACGGTTTCTCTCTCTGTAGAGAGCTGCTTACTGTTGCACTAGAGCCAGAGCCATTCCAATACAAGTACCCCCCCCCCCCCTCATTCATTCAGTGTGCATAAACTGGCCTTGATTGAAGCCGACAGCCACAAAATAAATAAGCTCAATGAAGCCGCGGACATAATACACTTGGCACATGTCACTTGTGGTTATTGATTGGTCCTGTGAAGCTGCGTCCCCGTTGGCTGCCAGGCTGAGCCTTTACCAGATCAGCATCTCTGCTGGGAGCCAAGCAGCGATCCACACACAACAACACTCTGCTGTCACACATGCAGCCCAAGGACACACCCGCCACAGGATAGCCTCTAGAAATATCGCAAAGGAAGAGGAATGTATGCACCCGCTCAGCCAGGTTGAGCACGTATACTCCCCTCAGACTTTATATGAGCAGTGACGACTGACTGTATCTGTCTGATGATTAAATGGTTTGCTGTAGAGAACAGAGAGCCATTGATGGTGAAATTGAAACACAGCTGTGTGTGTGTGTGTGTGTGTGTGTGTGTGTGTGTGTGTGTGTGTGTGTGTGTGTGTGTGTGTGTGTGTGTGTGTGTGTGTGTGTGTGTGTGTGTGTGTGTGTGTGTGTGTGTGTGTGTGTGTGTGTGTGTGTGTGTGTGTGTTGTGGGCATATTTTGGAGGACAGAATGTGAGATTTGCCCTGGAAGAAACCCCCTGCTCTCGTTCCCAAGTAATTTCATTTAGGCTGTGAAATTTGCCACTTAAGGACTATGTGATTGATTGCATGCAGTGAAGTTGTCTCCTGCCGACTTATGAAAAAGCTCTGTAATTCAATTACCGTCCCCATTGTTTGTTTATATAATCCTACAGTTTTATTTCATCTTACATAACAGCACCTCATGATGAATGGCCTAATATTACTCACAGATATTGTTCTAACCTAATGAAGTTTCTCTTCCCACCCCCCTCCCCCCTTTTTAAAAAAAAAGTTTTCTCATTTGCTCTAACGCTGTATGTAATGCAGGATGTGTATCAATGCTCCTAACCCCGGGCTGTTTCTCTCTTGCTTCTGCTTCTTATTCCAGAGGAGCGGAGAGCTTGTTAGCGTTCCTTCTCTCAATGCTGTCTGAGCATTCAAGGTACACAGTTAGTCAGAAGTCAGCCCCCTGTGGCCCAGCCTGCTCCCCCACACACACCTCCCCAGCCCCCACCCTTTGTCCCAGACCACCGCCCCACTCGTGTCTCATGGCAGGTCTAAAGTGCTAGCCTTGCCATGTGGCACATGCTGAGAGTGGAGGACAACCAGCTGTGCATCAGTGGCTGTGACATTTCTGCTGTATCTCCTCCAGAATCCTACTGCTGTGTACTGTCCACAATACTTCCTCCTGTTTTTCTCAGTAGCTACAGTGATAGAGGGGGTGACATGCAACAAGCAACCCAATCTGCACCCAAACCAGGGATGTTGTTGCGTGTGCCCCTTTTGATTTTTAGGCTTTCTGGTGGCGTGGTAACGGCTATTGGCAGCATGACAGTGTTTTTTGTCTTTTTTTTTTCAAATTTTAGGCATTACACATTTGTATATATAATAAGAGGTAAAAATGTCCTTTTTTTCACACCCATACTCAGGACCTGCTGTGCAAGGAAACATTTATTACACATTGTAGGCATTTAACAGACGCTCCCGCACAGTAGAATAACCTTTAATTGCAAAGGTCGGGGCTTTAGCGTCGTTCCAATCTTCCCGTAATCATGGATCGATCATGTAAGAACAAATTGGACAAGAGCTAAGTAGAATACAGAGAGGGAAAAGAAGGGAGTTGTTCCCTACGGTTTTAGCACCAAACCACCAGTATACGGAGCTCAATTAATTGTACTTCTTTTTCCTGGATGCCGCCTTCAGAATAGAGCAACCAGAGATCTTGTGAATCAGTCAAAATGCATCTGGCAATCACACATGGGCATTTGCAATACCCATCTATGTATTTAGGGCTTGGTTGCCATGGTGCCAAAAGCTTAAAACAGGGCAACTCTCAGTAATGGTGTCTCTAGGTAACCATCGCAGCCAGGCTGCCCATCGTCTCGCCGTGTAGCATATCCCCTCACGGCCATCTAACATCCTGCCAACAGCACTCAGTGTGTCATGCTCACAGGCTGCTCACTTAAAGCAGAGGTCTCACAGCCATACAACTTAACCAGCCAGGTCAGTCACACCCTCCCTATGCTGTATCCCCCCCCCACCCCCTAAACACTCAGCACCCTGAAAATCATTAAAATGACAAGCACCCCACTGACAAACACAGCCACCAAAACAAAACATGTCACCTCTTGTAGGTCCTCTCCCAATTCTGTCTAACAGCTCTCATGTCCTCTGTTGTTTGTCTGAACACTCCTCTAGAGTCCGTGGTTTGCACTTGTCTGTGGATGTTTTTTCTGTCCAAAACCTTTTTTTCCCCCCTTCCTTTCTACCTCTTACAGTGCTTTGCTGCATTCTTCTTTAATCATGGGTTTGGCAGAGTGAGATGGGACAGGGTGGGATTGGTAATAAATTCCCTCCCTGGCTCCCCTCTCCAACCATGTTACCCCAAGTTCACCTGACTAGCATGGAGGCACCTGATGTTGGCATGCTAAGACCGATCCACCTGAACCCTTTGTGTAATACTGACATTCTTTTCCAAATAGCTGGACCCAAGCTGCGATGGCCCAAAGCCTCCCTTGCACAATATGGCTTTCATGACCCTTCTGATGAGCTCTGCTCTTCTGTTTCCTCTGTATGGTCTACAGGCAGCTGTACGCACAGGAGGCCGCCTGCCAGCTCCAGGCCTCTGAGCGCGATGAAAAATCACTGCGGAGACTTTCGAAAGAAGAATACCTTAAAATGATGCTGCCCAACAGCCCTCCAGGAGAAGACCGGAGTCGTAAGGTGAGGTCATCGCGGGTGATTGACTAATTGCCTCTAAATTACACAATAATTGGGGTGTTGACAAATCAAACCTGTTGAAACTGTGAAGTTATGGTAATAATAGCATGATGACATGACATTGTTAGGATCAACTCCGAACACAAAGGCTATTTTATCATGCTGACTAAGAGACATAGTACCTGCAAGGCCAGAACCAGAGCCGACAACCTCTTGTTGGGAACCAAGTAGAGCAAGATAAACATCTGCTGCCCATCAGCTGGTCCTGCTGCTGAGCACCACAGCTGATGGGGCCTTGTCTCTCCCGACACAAGACCCTTTCAGTCCCCATTGACTGGCACTGAGTGTTTGGATAATTTAATTTATAACAGTGCCTGGGTTTGCTCAGTTGGGATGTCATGGATTAAAGGCAGGGAGTTGCAGAGAGTGCATCGATGTTTGATGTTCCTCTGTCCTGCAGACTCTATATTAATTGCATCTTCAGTCTCCCATCCCCCATCCATTATCTACCAGGAAGAGACCCTGGAGACATACAAATGGGTTATTTTTGGATGCTGCTCAGTCCTAATATAAGTGCACTTCATCCCCACAGAAAGCAGGCATGTCATTTGGCACAGGCAGGTCTTGTCCCTCACACAGAACAGCTTAGTGCACTGATCAGTTTGTCTTGCTGTTGTGCACTGGGCTTACAGTATATAGAATGTAATGCTTACAAGACAACCAGGCAGCGTCAGTGCCTAAAATAAAAGCAGGTGCATCAGGCCTGCACTGTGATTTCCCTTAATTGGATTCTATTTGGTTTCCCACAGAGAAAGAAAACCATAACCAGTACAAAGGTACACACTGCTGTTTGTTTGATTCAATGAGCAGTGCAGTCCTTGCTGTAATCTCACTCTCTGGTCTGATTCAGTGTTCTAATACAATGTGTGGAAAGGCAGTCTGGGAGAGGGATGCATGAAGTGGGGCACAGAGCCAAACACTCCAACCATATACACATCTGATCCCAATAAAAACAAACTGTTATTCTCTGGGAGCAGCTTCTCTGGGACTGCATGTTTTCAATATCATCTGCTGGCCCGTAAAGGAATCAAAATACAGTCATGACAATGTTGGAAACCTTGTTGATTTATTTTAAACGTAATACTGTCTGACTTGTTTAACCACCTAAAGGTTCATTTGTGTGTCACTTCCGGTAGTCACCCGATGCCAGTGTTTGTGTTGGTGAGCAGATGCAGGGAGATTTTTCTTGCCAGCTGCGGTGTCCGCTGAGACGCCCTTCCACAGACAGGCAGGCTATTGTGTGGCTGACGTAAAGGAAAGGCCGTTCGCAAGTTGTTCTCCCACAACGTTCCTCTTTTAAACCTCCTGTGGGAAAGAAAAAAGGCATCTGAATAGGTGGTTGTCCAACACATCCTCCCAAGTGGCATGTCAAAGGGTTTCAGTGGCGTTTTTTGTTTGATGCGAGCGGTGAGGGGAAAAAAAGTCAGGGAAATCAGGAAGAATCTCGGTGGATGTGTCACTGCTGCCTCGACTGATAAGAGCGTTGCTGTTGTGCAAAATAATTCACGTTACAGCCCAAATCAGGGTGAGGGCTGTTGCCAGATGCGGTAAATTTAGACACACTGAAATAGTCAATAATCTTGCAGGTTTGATTAACACAATATTTTCTGTATAATGTGCACAGCGGGTTCAGTTAACCAGTGCCAAGATTTGTTTAGAGAGCCCGGTTTGATGCTGTAGATCTAACAAATAGATGGCTTCTAAAAAAACATAAAGCCCTACTGCAAATGGTTTCATTTGCCGTGACTCCATTTATTGGAGCTCTAAATCTGTGCTATTTCTGCTTTATATGAGAGTGCAGCAAATCCTGTTTAAAGTTGTTTTGATTAGCGAGAACCTTATGGGGTCTAATCTTGTAAAGTTGGGTGGGAAAACTTGCAATAAGAGACAACCTTGTTAAGTCAAAGCCTCTAAGATGTTCTTTGGAGGCAGTATGTATGTATGCTGCTTTGAATTCCGGTGCATATATCCGCTTTAAAGACGTACTAGATGTTTGTGAAATTGTCATGGTGGGATATGTGGGGGATCCGTCTTTGAAATGGAGATGGCTGGGTGTTGGCTTGTGGGGATCCTAGTCTGGTGTTGGCTACAGCTGGGAAGCCAAAGGCAGACATTTACCCATCTGGCCGACTGCTCCGCATACCATTTGTGGCTACTTTTGATTTCACTCCTGCAATATTTATGTAACCTAAAAGGGACAATGGTGGATTGAGTTGGCCTTTATGGTTTTGTGTGTTTAAACAGGAGATCCTCTGTCAAAATTCTGGCCACAGTCATGAAACTTGATTATCCCTGCAGTGGTATTCTGTGTAATTTGTCCCCTCAGGATGATGCTGCTTTTCAAAGCCTCACAGCTTTTGTGATTGTTCATCCTGACCCTGTGTTGCCTCTTGACCAGTGTGACCTTTGTTAATATGAGTCTATTCTGGAGAGTACACACAAAGCAGCAAACACTGTACATAAGTACATTATAGCCATTGCTTTAGTGAGCTGTGTTCATTTGGTCTTTGGTTTGTAAACAAGCAAACAATAGAACATGGGTTCTACGTTTTTTCACAAATTCCACTGTGCTTTATTTATCTGTATTGACCATCTCTGGATAATAGTTCATGCAGGAGTTTAGTTTAAAGGGGAATGTTGGTGTTTTCCAACCCTATTATCTCATGCATTTGTGTTTTAAGTGACTAATGTGAACAAAAATCTTCTGAAAGTAATCCAGTATTGAGTGAGTCAAGTCCGGCAGCCACTAACCAGGCTGCAATGTAACCCAAAGGGGCAAATGCGCACCATCAATTTCCGTCTAAGTGGTTTGTTTTTGCCAAGTGTCTGACTGCATTATGGGAAGATGTAGAAGGTGCCGTTATCCTGCCGAGCTTTTGTGTGTACACAGTAACTTTAGCTAATAGCATTAGCTTACTTCCGCTCTATTTTTCTTTTTCACTTTGTATTGTGGCACTTATCACTGGGTCTTCTCTGCCTTCTGTAGTTTCTCAAATTAAGCTCAGTGCCTATTGGCTGCCTCAGCGCAGTGACCCCTGTCACCACCTCCACAAGCCCTGTCCCCTGTTGTTCCTACTCTGTTAGACACTGTCCAGCTGTGCTCAATCAATCTGCATTTTCCCGAGAGCAAAGACTGTAATTGATTCCTGACACTGCTCCCTGATGTTCCCTCCTTACTCACCCAGCTGCCCGCTCATGTAAACCTGCTGTGCCAAGGAAAGGCAAAGCACCGGGAAGGATGCATACATCGCTGGGGGTTTGGAGGTCATTCAGCTCCATTGTTTTGCATTGTTGTGACCTATTTGTTGACAATTTGTTCTCCTTCTCCCTCTCTCAGGTGTCAGCAGTGGGCAGTTTGTCACCCAGACGCACCCTTTACCGGACGCTATCGGACGAGAGTGTGTGCAGTAACCGCAAGGGTTCGTCCTACGCCAGCTCGCACAGCTCCATGCTGGACCAAACAATGCCCAATGACATCCTATTCAGTACCACCCCACCTTACCACAGCACACTGCCTCCTCGCATGATTCACAACCAGGGAGCATCCAACCTACGGAGTAAGTACAGACAGTGAGACTCTCTTTGCCTGCTGCGAAAGAAAACACCTAGAAATGTGTACAATACCTGATTTCACCAAGAAGCCGCTTTAAAAAACAACAACTCTGCACTGCTCTTATTAAAATACCTCTTAGAGACATTTAGAACTTCTCTGCATGTTGCTCTCGGAGTATCATTCCTCTTCTCTGGCACCAGAGACAAGCCAGGATGTTGATACTTGTTTGAAGAGCCACTTGTGTCCTACCAATATCATTAGAACAACTGGTACATACTCCAGAAACACTCATCAATATAGCCAACTAATTGGAACTGGGCGAGGCGGCGTGCAGCTTGCAAGGGGCCTGTCTCTTCGTCTGCATTAAGCAGACACCTGTCACTGCTGGCTAGTATTCCCATCTCTACTGTTATCCCAGCATCTACTGAATATGTATTAGTGATCAGAGGTGTGATGTGTCCTGCCTGCGCTGCTGCAGGTCTTTGAGATTTCTGACATGAACATGCTTATTTTTTTCCATCAGGAGTCTCACAATGTCTGTCATACATTACGTTTCATTCACTCATAAGTCCCTGCCTGCCTCCCCCCTCTATCCTCCCCTGTCGCATTTCCATACCGTCCCTCACCTGTCAATGGCTGCCGTCGTTAGATAGAAAATGGCTTTTGGAAAGATGTTTCTCTCTTTGGCCTCTTCTGGCTGTCAACCTGATGGATTCCTAATTGTTCTGAAGAGTAGTTCAGAACACTGGCTCTCTCTTTCCCTTACTGAAACAGCCCAATTTGGTAAACAGTGAATCACTCAAGCTCCGAGACGCTGGGCAAATTGATAAGAGTGTCAGCATCACCTCAAACTCTCTCCATCTCTTCTCTGCTTCTCCACTCATGCTTTTCTAAATGCCTCTCTGCAGAATGGGTAGCTTGTTTATTGCATTGCCCGTCTTTCAGGGCTGACAGGGAGGGAGGGTGGGAGAGACAGAGGGGAGTGAAAGGAGATATTGATTGAAACATGAAGACATTCACTTAGACAAGTCATTTATTGCCCCTCAGTCAGCGCCTTGCGTGTGCTATGCAGAGACGGTGATTGAATGTGAGTCTATCGTGCTGTCACATAAATACAAACCTTTCTTTTGAAAGTTAAATTGTTTGCGACGTTTTGGAGGATTTGTTATTTTGGTGCATCCAGATTAAAAGTGGACTCAGGTGTAGGATAGTAATTTACTCAACATAGACTTAAGCTAAGTGGTTTCGATGTGCAGGGCTGGAGTAAGGTAAAGACCATCCCTTTTAGCAGCAACCACTAGTTTGAGTAAACCCCTTGCCTTCCCCCCCTACGCTCCTCCATTCCTCTCCCAACCCCTCTTGTGTGCTCTGATGCAAACTGATGGGCGACTCAGAGATTAGCCCTAAACTCAGGCCAGGCCTAGACACTGATCAGAGTGCCTGCCTGTCTCTGCAGATGAGTTTTGGTTCTCTGACGGTTCCTTGGCGGACAGGTCCAAGTTCAGCGACCCGGGCCTCATGCCCCTCCCAGACACTGCCACAGGCCTGGACTGGTCTCACCTGGTTGACGCAGCACGAGCCTTTGAAGGTAACCAGCCTGGCTGAAGCTGCTGGCACCTTGTGTAACCTCCCCCTCCTCCTGGCGTGTGTGTGTGTGTGTGTGTGTGTGTGTGTGTGTGTGTGTGTGTGTGTGTGTGTGTGCGTGTGTGTGTGCGTGCGTGTGTGTGCATGTGCGTATGTCTGCGTGTGTCTGCAAGTGCTAGCTCACTTGCATGTGCAGGTTTGTGTGCGCTTTGTGTTTGTGTTTCTTCTAGTGTCTCTTAAAGTGCTGTAGGAGGTGACTTGTGGGAATCCTTTTTGCTTTTTGCGCCTCTGCTCTGAGCCCCATTGTGATTTCCATCAAGCAATGTAACTTGGGGAAAGAAAGAGCTATCATTTTTCAGCGCAGACATGGTGCCAATTTTCACACCATAAAGCCAGCCAGTGGCCACTCAGCGAGAGTTCTTACAGCGATGCCGTTTACTATTAAGCTCTTGGGTTGATAGTATGGGGTAATTTCAGCTCCTCTCTTGGCCTTTTAAATCTGAATGTTCTGGAAGATGTTGGTTTTTTTCTTCTATAAATGACAATGACTGACATCTAGCTCAAAGCAACAGATTCTCTCCTTGAAAATGGAAATTTTCATTGTTCCAACCGTTTGAATGGCTGTTTTACAGTATTTGTGGTTTTTTGTGGACTCTGGAACAAGTAATTTTAGGAATCGAGTGCTCAGATAAACTTATGAGGGCTTAAAGTATGTTGACTTTCCAAACAACATAAGTGATAGGTTCCTGTCAAAACTGAAATCTGTCTTTACACTCAGTCACACTCTATTCTCAGTGAATTAGCATTGACACATCTCAGCCACTTCATGGTCCGCATCATCACTTCTGTTCATTTTTCTTTCCTGCTTTAAGTACGTTTGCGACCACTTATCATGCCAGTGTATTTACCATTTATCACGGAAACACTTACATGCCTTGAGTATTTTTTTCCACTTGAACTCTATCCGAACCTGAGACCAGCGAGCGGGCAACGTAGCATGTAACCATTCATTTTGTCATAATTAATGAATCATCGGTGGAGGTTCTTCTTTGATGCATTTCCTGCTGCATTGCCCGCAGCTTATCCTTTAACAAGAGTGGAATCAGTGGAGATGATGCAGAGTCTGACTGGCAGCAAGAAGGCAGTTGTCACGGCAGCCTGGCTGGCCCGGAAAAGCGTGTAAACTGGAAGCTTGTTGCCGAGCAGAAAGTGGCTCCAGGCTGCCATTGTGCCATATATGTTTAACCAGCTCCGTTTAGAGCCAGGGCAGAAAGAGGTAAAAGCATTTATAGCACTCACAACCTTGATCATGTGAATCCTAAGAGACTGCTCATATTCAATTTGGATTGGCTTGCAGCATCCACAAAAACACTGTGCCCTCCTAACTTTTCAAAGCTGAAGCAGATGGAATTATAAATGGCAACAAAAGGCTTTTGGTGCAACACTCTTTTTGTCAACTAATGAATATTTTTTTTTTTAATATTCCCTCACAAATACGTACAGCACAGTATGTTTAACTCACATAGATTGCCGAAAAGAATGTGTTCTCTTCAGTGTAATCTGGTTTTGTTTGATTTTCAGCCTTTGTCCAGTAAATCTGGACGGCAGGTCACGCAAAAATGACAAGCTGTTTTTCTGCGCCCATCACTGCTTTCCTAGAATTCTTTAATCTTTCTGATGCAGCCATCGCATATGAGGAAAATGTTCATTCATATGTAAATTAAAGCTTGGTCTCCCTTTTCCTGCTTCGTCTGAACAACCGACTCCAGGCTCAATCAGCTTTTGTCTTGGAGTGGATTAGCTTTCAATTGGGGGCTAAATTAATGGAAGGGTTTCCTTAATCTTTTTTATGAATATGCAGATCCTGCTATCTTTAGTCTCAGACCAAGGGCTTGAGAGAGAGAGAGTGATTTCTAAAGAAAAGTGCATTACGCTTCAAAACTGAGCAGTCCCCAGGCATAACATGCCAAGTTTGGGTTTTCCGTGGGGCTTTGAGTAAGCTTAAGGGCCTGATATGGTAAAACAAGCATGACTGGTGCCTTACAGCTCTCTGGGATCTAGCCCATGATGAGCCAAACAGCTGTCAGAGTAAGCTAAGAGGGGCGAGGGTGCCAGAGCAACACCCAGGGGAATTACTTTATCTGTGGTCGTCTAGAAATGCTCTGTTCACCACCTTGTTTCTTCTTGTCTGGCTATAGATCCCTCAGAATGGGAGGACTGCCTTTGGTGGCTTAAACCAGAACCATTCATTCATTCATTCATACAAAGCATGAATGAATCGCCCCATCCTGTTAAGAATGCATGCATGCAAGTGTGTTGTTCTGCCCTATTTTAGTTGCATGTTGATACCATGAAATGAGTTGCTGGAAACGTTTCCTGTTTTTGATATTAAGGGCAGATTATGACCTGTTACGTCACCTGTTCTGTCTCCAGACCAGCGCGTGGCGTCTTTCTGCACCATGACGGACATGCAGCGGGCGGAGGCTCTGCAGATCTCAAGAGAGCTGACCAGACGGGTGGTGGAGGCAGAGGGAGCAGCACTGGAAGCAGAGTAGGCTTTACCAACAAACACAAATAAACACACAAGCGCCAACGCTCCAGTAGCAAGTAAATAATTGACTTGTTTGCTAAAAACTCGCCCCTGAACAGTGATTGTCCAATCATAGCTTAGCAAGCATAACTAGGCACAGCAGAACTGTTGCGCTTCGGATTTTTCCACTTGAAGTGGTGTGCGTGTACCTCTGATAAGAGCAGTATTCAGTGTCTCAAGAGTCTGGAGGGTGGTGTCTTTTTTTATAACATCTCCAGAACCAAAAACTCAAGCACCAAGTGTAAGGAATGTGCTAGCATGAACTGCATGCCCAGCTACTTTACTACCGTCAACAGTTAGTGATCGTTATTTACAATGGCAAGAGGCAAGCCATTAGCTATCTTCTATATATTATTATGTGGGGTGACAGGTAATAAGGTTCTCCCAAATCAGCATTAGATAGTGTTGCGCTTGCCTAGGGTGACCAGATTTCCAAGAGCTAAAACCGGATCATCAAAAACTTTGCGCGTGACCGTAGTGCTTGTGCACGCACACGCTTTTTAATGTGAACATGTGCCAGTCCAGGTCAGACATAGATACAGACAGTAACTTAATTATTTTGATCGTAGGCTTCTCATCTAATAATAATAAGTGTTTTTTTAAGTGTTAAAATTAACAAAATTGCAGCAACAGCCTTTTTTCAGTTTAGTGTGAGATTTATGTTGAGATTTTTTCTAAAAAAGATTCTTTGAATTGTTATTTATTCCAATAACGCCAAAAGAATTAAAATTATTTATTGAAAATTTAGAGCATTAATCACTTCATTTCTTGTGACTTCCCGCGCGTCTGGCATGCCATACTCCTCTCATCCTCAACTTCTTTACTCTACTAAAAGTGAAGCGTCCTGTTTTAAAAATACATTAAAGCGCAAATGTAACCACTGAGTTGCTTGTCCAAATATGTTCCAAGAGTAAGCATCTCAGGGTTTCCTTTAGAATTTTTTTTTTTTAGCAGTGGGGGCAGATCTTAATTTCAATTTGCAAGACCAGGCTTAAATGAACTGACGACATAAGTTATACGACTTACAGTTCTCAAGGACGTACACACACCATCTCAACTGGCTAGTTATCCTCGTGTGTCCGCGCTATTCTCCAACATGCACTCTAACAATGCAGCCGCAGTGGGGGGGGGCGCCACGGTCAACTCAACATAGAGGAAACACTGCATCTAAACTATTCAAGGATTGTTAGAACAAGTAACATTTTTATTGTATCACATTGTACAAAAGTCCAAAGGCTAGATATTAGCATTAGCTAAAGCTAGCTAGCTAAAGCTGATAGAAGTCATCTTTTCAGCCAATGTGAGCATAGAAAGCATGACATGCATAGCAACAGTAACTAAAGGGGGCAGGGCTTAGATAGCTGTCCATTATTAGCTTCAGTATCATAGTGGAAGCAGTCATTGTGTTTTCTATTATGCGATAAATGAGTCTTTCTTGAGTCTTAACATCCCATCTTGTGTCCCCCCCCCACCCCCCTATAGCGGCCCTCCCTCCACACTAACTGGCAAAGTCAACCAGTTGGAGGTGATCCTCAGGCAGCTGCAGCATGACCTCAGAAAGGTGAGTTCACATATAAAACAAATTTCCCGATTTATGGTTTATCACCTTTTTTGCTCTCCTTTTTGCCACGTCAGCAAACAGTGCGTGCGTGTGTGTGCGTCACGCCGCTCAGGAGAATAGACAGTGAGTAATGGGTGCCCTGCGCTCTGTGTAATACAAGCTTGTCCACTTAATTCAATATCCTGCTTCCTTCCCTCATTGTGTCCCAGCCCAACATTTCCCCACCTCAACTAATGTTGTTAAAATGGAGAGAGGAAGTGCACTTTAATCGGAACAGAGAAAAGGCTGCTTTGCCATGTTAATGCCTCCCATTTACACAGCGCCGACGACGGACGAATGTTTGTGTAATAGCGGGGCTTTTATCAACCTCTTTTGTATCCATTTTATTTTGCCTCATGTCCCGGTGGTGATTTTGTGTGTGTGTGTGTGTGTTTGTGTGTTTGTGTGTTCAGGAGAAAGAGGATAAGGCGATGTTGCAGGAGGAGGTGCAGCACCTGAGACAGGACAACATGCGACTGCAGGAGGAGAGCCAGACGGCGGCGGCTCAGCTCAGGAAGTTCACAGAGTGGTTCTTTCACAGCATTGACAAGAAACCCTGAGAGAGAGAGAGAGAGAGAGAGAGAGAGATCCTCAGAAAGGCAGTGGGAGATGGCCTTCGCTCCTCCTGGGCACCCACTCAACTCCCACTTAAGACTCCCAGATGATCCACAGGCAAACAAACTATAGAACCAACCATTACCAGCCCCCAGAGTAATCAAGACTCTTTAAAAAGCCCCTTGTTAGGAGACGGCCGTGCAGCCCTGTGTGGAGAGACATGAAATCCTGATCTGGACCTTATTTTTGGGATCCTCCTCCGTCTGAAGTGCAGGGCTGTTTCTGACATTACCAGTTATTTATCCTGGCAAAAGAGACTCTTGGGAAAGCTTCTCATCTCCTGTGCTGGAGAGGAATTGAGAAAGGCCTGGGATCTTCTTACAGTAGTGGAATGTAAAGCTCATTTACTGTAGTCAACATATAATCTACCTACGTATGTCACGTCAGTCTACTGTACTGTATAGTCAGCTGTACTGTATCGTACTGCGCACACTGTCACACAGCTGTTTCTGTGCCGGCCTTCACGGACACAGGAAAGTAAAGAGGGGAGGAATGTACTGGACATAATGAAGTGGTACTTACTGTCTGCTTGCACCAAGAGGAATCCACATGTGGCGGTCTTGAAACATAACAGCGGGGGTGGGAATGAATGTAGCTCAACTGACCCTTTTTTTTCGGATTTCTGTTTCCCAAAGTCCCAAAAGTTTCATGGTTTTGGTGTTTCAGGCCATTTTCTTTCAATGAATTCCACTTTTTCTTTTCCTCAGTGTTGTAATGTAGGGTCACATGGCAGTAATTTTGATGTTTAAAGGTGCTTTCCCTACACACATGTTCGTCAGTAGTTTCCATTCACTGTCACGATGTCCTAGCAATAATGAAGTGGTAGTTACGAAACTGTTAAAAAATAAATAAATAAAAAAAAGAAAAAGAAGTTAGCACAAACGTGAAGGGTTCCTGTCGAGAAGCAGTTGTACTTGACATGTATTTATAAAACAGGAAGAGACTGTGCCTAAAACTCTTGGTTGTAAATGGATTTCTCTTTGCTTTTAATTCTCTTTTATAAACACATGCCTTGTCTGTGGCTCACTGATGTGTGTGTGTGTGTGTGTGTGTGTGTGTGTGTGTGTGTGTGTGTGTGTGTGTGTGTGTGTGTGTGTGTGTGTGTGTGTGTGTGTGTGTGTGTGTGTGTGTGTGTGTGTGTGTGTGTATAGAGTTCATCACAGCAAAATGTGTTCTTATGCAGTGGTTTCTAGAGCATTAGAGCAAGCGCCAGTGAACCACACTTACAATGCCAAATGTGTTTATTTCTGTACATATCTGCCACAGAAGTGTCTTGTATTTAACACTATTATTTAAGCTTATTTAACCTAAAGTTGTTTATTTTATTAAGGGTATTTGTTTTTTTTTTCTTTTTGTTTTTTTCTGCACTAAGGAGAAATAAAGCTCTGTGTATGTTGTAAAGTGTGTAGCTTGCCAGGGCAAAAAAAAAACTATATATTTAAATATATAAATGATGATTTTGGAGATTCCAACATTTGGATGCTGCTAGATTACAATTTGCTGGTTTGTATGCTTTTAAAAAATGGCTCTCTCCGTAAACTGTCTCATCCCTGGTGGGGAAACTGGTTGCTCTTTTGTTTTTTGTTTTATTTTTGTTTTTTTAATAAATGTAGTTGTAAAAATAAGTGATTTTTGGTTTCTATTTTTAGCATTCTTAACCAAAAGCAGTGACTTGAAATTGTTCTGAAGGCTAATCTGATCCTGTATGGTAAATGAAAGGATAGATTCCTGTTGATTTTCAATTCGGTCTGAAACGTACAATATGTAATTGTCTGCCCGCTAGGGGTCTCTGAAATGAAACGCAGACTTTCGATGACGTCGTAAAGTTGCGTAGGATCATGGGACTTGTTGTCTTCGTTTTTAAACAACCAGCATTGTCGACGAAAATGTATATGTTCACGGACAAGTCAATGTATTAAAGTTTTATTCACGTTACGTTTAGTTACGTCTCTTCATGTCATGTCATTCTAATGAAATTAACCAAACGACACGCTCTGCGTCATTGATAAAAATGGATTTCTCTGGGTGTGAACATTGCTGGAAACATTTGGAATAATGTAACTAAACAAAATCCTGTATATATCATAGGTATTGTACATTTTAGACATTTTAATGCAGAAATATTACAATTATATTGCATTAAAGAAATAGTTAAACATTTTTGGAAATATAGAAGATAAGTTTCTGTTTTCTTGCCCGTAAATAAAAGGATCGATAACACTCACCTGGAGCCAGGAGATGGTTAGCTTAGCTTAGCATAAAGACTGGAACTAGAGGGAAACTGCTAGCCTGACTCTGTTCAAAGTAATTGTATATTTTTTTTTTATACAAATTAAACAAATGAGATATAATTAGTGAGCTTTAAAGGTGCTGTTACCTTTGCACGAAGCCAGACTGTTAACCCCTTTTCCAGTCCTTATTCTACACTACACTAAGCTTATCGTTTAGTTTGATACTTTTCGTGCAGACGTGGTATCAAACTTCTCATCTCTCTGTAAGAATGCACATTATTCATTTAACACAATACTTACATGCCCATATACATTAGATTATTATTAGATTACCGCTATAACTATATCCCGTCTCCTCACGAGACTAACAGTCCTTTCACAAAAACAAATTCTTTTAATTAGTGAAATAAAGTGGGTATCTTCCAAAATTACTATCCCTACACCCCAGCCCTGTAAGTAACACAGTTCAAGGGAGACTCAAAGAGGAAATCTTGTAGCCTAGAAATCTAGACGCACCCTAGCGGCAACAAATGTAATTTGCAGCCAGGGGGGTCTAGGCACTCTCCGTTGACTTCTGAGCTGGAAAAACCAAATTCTGGTCAGGCCAATCACATCGTGTATAGAGTCGGTGGGCGGGGCTTATGGCTGTTGCTGCTGCTGGGAACAGCAGTCTTCTGGAAGACTTGGAGTTCAGCTTTTCTTTGAGAAAAGATTAAAGAACGGCACAGAAATCCTTCTTAAAAAAAAGGAAGATGTGTTCGGAGATTTGCCGACCGGATACGGCAAAAGTTTAATCTATCAACTAGCTTCGCTACCTTCGTCGTTGTTCTTCCTGGTTGTAACGCTATCCTATTGCGTGCAGAGGGAATTTGAAAGACAACTGTTTATCCCGCCCCTCGAATTGAGCCCTGCCAATGGTGAGTTCCCAGACCCAACGTGTTGATGTGGGTCTGGCTTGTCAGGCTAGAAATCTTGCACTGAAAAGTGTTCCGAAGTATGCTGCTTGATATGTGAATCTACCCTTACATGGTCTGCTTTGCACATTTCAACTAATTCCTTCATCTACCTTTCAAGTGAAGGTTGAAAACTGTATTTGCCAGTGCATCAACAGCAGGACAGAAAAACAAAGAATTAAATATTGATAGAACTGTAAAAGTTGCAGATATTTTGACAGAAAGGTCCTAAAATTTGGACTCCATTGAAAGCATTAGAAATGTAATACATACCCATCTAAGGGGTCTTATAGATGTGTTGGAAAGACTAACTAAAAAAAGATTTCAGAGGAGAGCTCTTAAGTTTGTGCACGTAGGGGTAGGAATGATATGGAAATGTAGATGGAGCTGAGTGTATGTCCTCATCAGCCAGCTGATATCTGTTCTCCAGGGTTGGACAAAAGGCAAAGAGCTCATTTTGGACAGTACATTTGCTGAGCTCCCGAGGAAGAAGACGGAAGATAACGACCTTTTCCATGAGACTTTTTCATTCTCTATTTTGTAAACAGCAGGTGTGCTAAGTCTTTCGAATAGAAACATGAAACCATAATGTGTTTGTGACTTGATTCCCTTTGAGTAAGTGTGCTTTAAATAAATGACAGATGTTCCTTTCACCGCAGGGACGGCAAAGGACTCGCTGAATAATTAATCATAAGCCTTTTTGGGTGCGGAGAGAACAACAATTAAATTTGTTTGCTACTTCCTGCGTAAACCTCCAGCCCAGCTGCTGGAGTGTGGTCCAATCTATCATTTCCTCTCGGGGCCCGTGGGCATGCAGGTCCATTGAACTGTGGGTAGAGCTGGTTTGGCCATGTCTATTTTTGGATTCATTTCATTTTTTCCCCCCATTTGGCTCACCTTTGATGCCAGTTGTTTTGAATGTTTTTGCACCGCCTCTGTGTTAGCAAAGCGTGTGTGAGATTACGAAGCAAATACAACAAAACCTTCATCCAAGTCTGACCACTTTGTGAATGAACCTTGAGGTTGTATTACCAGGCAGCCTGTTCTGACCTCTCCATCAGGCCAGAAAAAAAAAAAATGCCTGGACGGTCATTTGTGTGTGTGGATGAGCTCTGGGTTTGGCCAGGAGCAGTGTGCAGTGAGATGAGGTAGTTAATCTACATGTGTGAGTGCGGTGCCAGGATAGCAGATGGGAGCTCACACTGGCACAAGGCAATAGTGTTGCCTGTTTCAGATAGAGGAGGATTCCAGGGTGTGTTTTTGAGGGTACAATCAGGAACTTGACCAGTGACTAAAGAGAGGTACCAAATGACTTTGGCATCAGGGAAATCTGGAGAAAGATCCGTGGACAGAGGCCCGGTTCAGCAGCAGTGAAAATGAAAGGCAAGCTGCAGCGAAAAGATGTATGGGACCAATCAAATACTACAATGACATGTTGGGATTTTATAGGCAGTAAAGTTAGACCCAATCCAATCGGTTGAAAATCTACTCTAACCAGATGGAAGAGCTTACAGCCGCACAAACCATATTGATTTCTTAATATTTGACTGTGTCAGCAGTTAAAGGAACGAACGTTAGACTTTCTTCGCGGCTCAGCAGCGACGGTCATCCATCTACAAATCCTGCACAGATTTGGTGCTCATCACACATAATAGCATGTGACTGGAACACAGTTGTCCTGCTTCCCAAAAACACAAAAAAAAAACACCCCGCGAGACAGCCACCCCCCAAAAACCCCCCCCCCAAGTCAGGATCACGTTACCCAGAATAGGGTTCAGTGTGCCCAAAGCGCAGCTGGCACAGCACAGAGGGGGGGACTCTATCGACTGAGTGTGTAGGGCCAGCCTGTAGTTACTGCTTGCAAAATATTAAATATCAGTATCAGCTATCATCCCTGAGACAATGGATTAGATTTTGTGTTTCTGTTGGATTAATCTACTCTGCTAGGATTGCTGGGAATTATTCATAAATACCAGATATTGTATTTATGCATTATTCAGAATGGCTGTTGTGTGTAATCCTTGGTTCGATATATTGATACCATAATACATACCAGAAAGTTGGATGTATGAATCATTAAACACTACTCAGGTATTAAGCACTGAGGAAAATTCAACAGGCTTGCCTTTGGTTTTATCAGACGGTTACAAAATCTCAATTGTGTTGTGTGCCTGCGAGGCGTAACAGCAGGATTAGCTCTCTCTCACCTGGTCTGCTTATCTCTGCAGCTCATCTTTCCTCTGCAGGCACTTTAAAATTCCCTCTCGCTCACTGGGGAGCTGCATCTCACACACAACACAAAAGAAAAGAAAAAGGAGAAAAGGAAAGATCCTTAAAACCAGCAGACAGTCATCTCTCTCTCTCTCTCTCTCTATCTCTCTCTCTCTCTCTCTCTCCCTCATCCCCCCATCTGCCTCCCGGGTCCCCATGGGCCGTCACTATCTGTCAGTCAAGTCACAGGTGACCACCCTCTTTGCTGAATCTAGTCAAGGGTGACATTTTATAAGCCACTTGCCTGCCTGCCTGCCTCCCTGGCCTCAATAGAAATCAGAAAGGGTAAGACAAAAAAAAAAAAAAAAACATTTTCCAGAAAGGTCATTGCTGGCTAGAAAGCTTTAAATCTTACACATGCAGCGGAGACAAGCCAGCCTCTTGTGTTGTTGTAGGTGTGGGGATAAAAGGAAAGCTGTCCTGCATTCTCTGTGTGTTGTTTCACTGCCAAATTAGATAAAGAAGACAGGAGCAAATAGATAAGACGGGGCTGCTGAATTATCTTCATTTGCCAAGATGTCCTTGTCTCTTGTCCTTTCCAGCTTCGGAGCGACAGCCAGCTCTGTTATCGATGGGCTGCTTCAAGTGCAAACAGCCACGTCTGTGAGGAGGCATTCAAGACACTTTGGGTGAGTGGGTGGTGGTTAGGAGGCGTTCAGAGCCAGATCACTACGCTGAATTCCCCCCTTTTTAATTAAAGATATTGATTATGCAAAGTTGCATTGGTCTGGCCTGGCCTGTGTGGCTCAGTAGAGGGTTTTGTTTCAAAAAGTCATGGGAATATTGATGTCTGCAGGCTGGATGGTAGGTGTGAAAGTGGGGGTGTATAGTACCGAATAACAAAACAACCCCCAATGACCCATCATCAGCCATAAAAGCTTAACTGGAGAGGCAATCGATCCTCTGTGTGAGAGAGGAGATACAGAAGGTCAAACGTAAAATGGGTTTGAGCCTGTCTCGTTGGCACAGTGAGCTCAGGAATTACCTTCAACCTGGCGTCAAACTGTAAAATACAGTGAACGGTGTCTCCATGTGCAAGTAGGAAGAGCAGACCTATCATTATCTGAAGGCATGTATTGTTAAATATCTGCTTTTCTGCCATTTGGGGCATCTCACTTTCATCGTTTGGAGTAATTTGTATTTGACTGAAGCTCACTCCCTACAGAAAAACATGCACGAGCTTTTGAAACGTGACCACAATTTTGGGTCCGGTGCACAAGACAATTCAGTTGATGTTATTCAGTCTTCCTGGCTGTCCCATACCTCAATGCACACCAAGTTTTTCCATCTTATTGTCAGAGTTGTTATATAGCCGAAAGAGCAGATGTTCCCTTTTTTGAACTGTGGAACAGATGTGAAAATGTAATAAAATCATCAGGTCAAATCAGGAGGTCACTTCCTTACAGTAAATATGGAAAACTCTTTTCCACATTAAAGGACAATTCCGGCACAAAATGAACCTAGGGGTTAATAATATATGTGTACCGAGTCAACCGTTCTCTGGGATCTGTTTTCATGCTAATCAAATGTGTCTGTAGCTTGAAACAAGCTAGCGCAAACCGGTGATTAGCTTATAACGCTAGCCTTCGGGGAAGAGGGTAAATTGCTATTTCTACACCACTAACAAGGCTCAAAATAGCACCACACTTCAACAGTAGCATAATGATGGTCCCTACATGTAAACCGAAGCATTGAGAACTTTGTAAGTAACAGACAGTTTATTAAAAAAATAGATTATATAGACTGTACCATTCATGTATACAGGCAGGCGCCATCTTGGGAAAACAGTCACGACCATTCGAACCAAGAACGCCGTGCTTGAGCTATGTTAATGGTTACTGGTTGCACGGCGTTCGTCATTCGACTGCTAATTGAGTATGACCAACAAAATGTAAGCGTCTGCAGCCATGCTATAGCAGCTCTGTGAGGCTGTACTTAGACATAGACTGCTGGCTTTGTCTGAGTACAGCCATGCTCACAATGGCAATGCTAAAATTCTGGTATACACTCATCTGCCAATTCATTAGGTACACCTTGCTAAAACTAATGCAATCTAATGCAACAGTGCTGCCAAAATCCTATCTTTTTGAAAGTTATAGAGAGGTGTTCATTCAGCTGTAAAATCCTTTATGAGGCTGTAGTTTTTTGTTTATTAACTAGATCCCCATTAGCTGACGCCTTGGCAATCGCTAATCTTCCTACGGTCCACAAAATAAAGGACACTGGACATAATATATATAATACAGGACATAAAACCTACAGTTAAAATAGTACAGTCAAATACATAGTATGATCAGATACTGTACAATATACATTATAATTTTGTCATTGCATTCATAACAATCATAAGGCAGGTGGCGGTGCTGTCGAATTGTATTGTGTTAAACTGACAGGTGTTCCTAATATTTTGTGCACCCTTATTGATATAAGTGGGGTGGACAAAATGTTTACCATGTTCACCATCTTACTTTAGCAAGTTAGCATTTTAATATTTGCTAATTAACACTTTAACACAAAGTATCCTACACTTGAGGGTGATGGGACTATCATATGGAATATAATCTTGAAACAAAGTTACAAATTTAAAGTTTGACCTGATTATGGTGCTAAATGGAATGTCAGAGGAAGTTATTATAATTCATCCTGAAGGGACCAAGAATGTCTGTACCACAATTTATGGCAATTCATCTAGACGTTAATATACTGTACAATGGAAAACTTTGACCTGGTAGCACTAAAGGAAAAGTCAGGGGATCACCAAAGTCATTAGGTTTCATCCTCCCAAGACCAATGGAATGCCTGTACAAACTTTAACGTTAATCCATCTAATGATTGTTGAAAACTTTTCGGATTGACCAAGCAAAATTGCCATCCCCAGAGCCAAGGTGCTAGCACGGCTAAAAATGAACTTTGTACCAGGCAGTGTTTACAGCATCTGAAATGTTCACGCATCAGTATTTATATCAGACCTCATCTTATGGGCCACACCTGAGAGATTTCTGTCTCACACTCTCTCACACAGAGATGTGAATCAGGGATTAGTGTCTCCTGCTTCCCCTGCCAGATGGTGACATTTATGTCTTTATTCAGCTTATCAACAAAAGTAATGAACGCTAATCTATGAGCCCTAATAAAACGTAAAAACCAGAAGATTTTGATTTGTGATTTTAATTAGTCTGCTTGATAGCAGGACTTTATGTTCACCAGGAGCAATGAAGCAAACACTGACTATTGCTATTTTGCTGAATAGTTCATTAACCGGTTCAATAAGTACAAATTAATGTTCACTTCTTCCTCTCCCAGTGACAGCTCAGTGTTTATGATGTGGGAACAAAGCTCCACCATTACACCTCATTGTTATGACGGCTCCGTTTGACTTAGATTACTCAACTGAAGTTGCCATTAAAATAACATGATGTGGTCATAGACACAATCTTAATCTTGATCACTTTGGTATCTTCTGCTTAACTGCTCTCATTTGTACATTTACCCAATTAATAATGTGTAAAGCTGCTTTAAATACCTTAATAACCAATCTATTTACGACATACAAATTATGAATAAAATAATGAGACAAAAATGTGTTTCATTTTTGATTTAATGTACTGTACAGCCTATAGCATGCGCAAAAAGATTGAGACATGAGTGAAGAATTCTCCAGCTCAACATACACATCTGTGGATATCATGTTAAGGTTGACCCCTGACTCCAACCATTATTTTGTATCGATTGCTTGTGCAATCAATAATGTACAACACGATGAGGTTAAATGCATTTGCATAAATAGCGATCTCAAGATGGACGACTTTTAATCACATGAAAATAAACTCACACTGCTCCAATCCTCAGACGTGCTGTTGTGCGTTATTTACTTATACTTACTTATTTGTCTTTGTTCCCGGGAGCGACATAACACTTTGACAAGTGCTCACCGTGCTGCCTGTGTAATTTATGTGTGCAATAACAAAAGTGCAATGCTCTGGAGATCTATACGTCAAAGACGAGCAAGTCAGCTTTCAGTCTGCCGGGTTCCAGAGGTACAAGAGATTCTCGCCTCTCCATCAATGTTACTATTCCTCCATTTAACATGCCACCCACCGCCTCCACCCAGCTTCTCTGTGCTGTACTGTAGTATGCTTCTCTTTGTTTTCACTAAATGGTCTTCCACCTTGCAGATCAATTTGCTTCATAGAATGTTTGTTTGTTTGTTTGCTTATTTAAGATCCTCATTGGCTTCTGCATTGCAGGAGCTATTCTTCCTGAGGTCCTTACAACTCTCTTGAAAATGTGGCAATGCAATTATAAATACACATAACCTCATAAACCATAAAAAATAAAAGTTATAAGACAAAAACTAAACATACACTATCATTTCATGACACAACTCATATAAAATAACAAAATACACACATAAGACAAGGACCGACACATAGACAGCTCCACCAGTGTAGTCATCGAGCATTCCTTACATTTAGGTTGAACACATTTTTAAGACAGGTATATCCACATAATATCGTCAAATAACATCTCTTTCATCCTCTCTGGACACATCTCACAATTGAACAAACATACATACATGTGTCAAACTTTGGAGTTCATTTGGATAATTTTTCTTTTATAACGTCATAATTGGCATGGCAGTTTCGCCCTTTTTTCTTATAAAATAAACAAAAATCAAAATATTTTTCATGTACTATCGGAACAACAAACTACAAATGATTGTATGGTCTTGAATATTGTAGTTACTGTGTCATCATTTCTTGATTTTTGCTTGGGTGGGTGGTGATGACATGGTGATGTTGCAAATTGTATGTTTTGTATGTTGTTAAATAAAATAAATCAAAAATTGTTAATCACAAAAAAACTACAAATGATTACTCCGCTTTTCTGATTACCTGATTGGCCATTTTAAATACTTTGGTTTCTGACCAAAACTAATAGCATTCCCATCAGCCTCAGCTGTGTTCAGTGCTAATTAGTAAATGCTAGCATGTTAACATGCTAAACTATTTTGGTGAACGTGGTAAACATTATACCATGCAAAAAACGCTGCATGATAACATTGTTGCTGTGATGATGTTAGCATGCTGCAGTTAGCATTTATCTCGTGGCTGCAGGCTCTTAGAAGACTGCCTCACCGCAGGCCATATTTTTACATGGAATGTGTAAACTTGGGAGAACATTTGGAGAGTTTTTCTGTTGTATTTGTGTATCGCTGGTGCTATCCAGACTATATAAACAACTTTCCAGCTGGATTGGCTGGTGACCAATGGATTATTTTTTCAGTAGGTGCAGAAAATCACACAAGTCTTTGGTGTATTGTGATTGTAGGACAAACATTTTCTACAAAGATTTAAAGCCTCTGAGATGACATGATGCAAGGTTTAGAGGAGAATGGCATAGAGAAGGGTTGAGGATGGAGACAAACCTTTCTATTCCTCTATTTCTCCTAATTTGCTCATTTTTATCAAAGCCAGGTACAATCTCCCTTCCAGTCTTCTGTGAAAAGCCATCCAGCCTGGATATTCTGCAGCTGAATGGTATGCGGTTTCCAGCCAAGAACAGACACACGCTCAGATTTTCAGTGGCACCTGCTTTACCCCAGCACGCGGTTACTGTAATTGTGCCCTTTTCTCATGCAGTCTCTAATCATCAACCTCTTTCTGCACTCCATGTGACAATGTAAATGGGCCGGTGAGAGGAGACATTAACTGCAAGTGCAAGTCTTGTGGCAGTCTGTGTGTCTGCGAGCAGCTGAAGGAGCTCAAACCACAACATCTGCGAGGAGCGAGGTCAGGTTTCTATCCCACCACCCACAATGCATGTTGTTAATGTCACGGAGGGCCACATGCTGAAATAGAACAGGCCAGGTGGCAACAAGCCAAAATTGACTAATACTACTCTAGTTTATGTTCATCCTAATCTAGGTCAAACTGTTGTTGCATATGTTTCCTAAAAGTTTAGATTACTTCTGAGTTTTCATGTTTGGTATGTTTTGCTGAATGTTTGAGTTGATTCACCTGGGCTGACAGCCAGAAATGTCTGTGTGTGCGTGCATGCATGCGTGAATGTGTGTGTGCACGCACAACTCATCATACTGTTTGCCATCAGCCGTCCTCTTGTCAGTCTCCTCTGGTGTGTTGTACAGCCACAGCAAACATAGGCAATGAGCAAATAGCCCAGACGTGCACCTTATCGGTCGCTGTAGTTTTACCCTGTTCAGAGAATAAATGAGAAACATTTTCATGTAGTGGCTATAATTATTGTTATTTTATGCCAGTTTCTATATATATTTGTAGTTAGTGTGCTCCATGGCCCTATAAAGATAGTTCTGGTTATGCCAAGATTTAACTTCCAGGAACATTCTGTCACCTCAATTTATTCCAAGATTTCTGTAAACATTTTCACTTTGGGAGGATTGGCAGTCATGCTTTCCATATCCACTCTTTTAATATTGGAAAACATTTTATCTTCTTTAAAGACTTTAAAGTTGTTCAAAATTGCGAGGTTAATATTATAAGATACAAATGTCAAGCTGTTTAATAAGGTATCTTATTTCACCTACGTTAAATCTATTAAACCCTCTTTTCCTTTGCATCTGATATATCTGTATGAGGATCACGTTCTTTCTCTTCATCTTTGCAGTTGCTGATGTTCTTTACTTTGCATTTCTGGGTCCAATTAGTTTTGTGGTGTAATTCCAAGAAGAAGTTGGAGTTTGATTGAGGAAAATATTTCAGCGATGTTAAACATCACATGTAGCCTCATAGACCAGAGTGCAGTATTTGTACGGTTGTAGTTAAAACCATGACTCGTTTCTTTAAAACCTCAAATGTTCTCCACTGTCCACCAAACTACTCCAGTGTTGCTGCTGATCGTTGGTCAGTGGTGGCCTAGAGGTCAAAGAAGCAAACCTGTGACTGGGAGTTTGCAGGTTCGATCCCCAGACCGGCAGGATAAAATCTGGGCGGGGAAAGTGAAAGAGCAGTGTGTGTTCCTCCTTCATTACTGCCACTGAGGTGCCCTTGAGCAAGGCCCATACGTGGAGCTGCTCAGTGGCCAGCAGATCAGACTGTGGTTGTGTGGATTTATGGCGTGCGAGCAGAGGTCGCGCACGGCTCTTTTTTTTTCAGCGGCGCGCAACAAAGCGACAACCGGATGCCAGGACTCTCAGAGTGACTGCAGATCTCTCTGGTAAACTTACTGGGTTAAGATGAGTTCTTTTATGGCGAATGAAAGGCTTGATCCGACGAAGTAGGTCATCGAATTAAATCGAAGCATTTATGGCAATACCGCTGCCAGTTCTGCCGTTTTTCTTCTTCTTCTAGTAGAAAGAGCAGTGTCAGTAGCCTTTGCTCGTTAGCGCCACCTCTGTTCAGGAGAAGACTGCAACTAGTGTCGCGACCACCAGCGCGGGTCTAAATAGTTATGGTGATTTCATGATGTCACATATGCGTGCGCCAGCTGGGCTGCGGTTACTGTAAAACACGCTTAACTGTGTGTATGTGACAGGTCGTCGTTGCAAATGAGAAATTGTTTTCAATTGACTTACCTGGATAAATAACAGTTAAATAAAAAAAATATGATAATAATAACACTATCTGTTGTTATTGCTCGACACTAATCCACTGATGGATGAATAAACAGTCAATGTTTTGGGGTGTTGATGAAAGGCACTCTGGAAAATGTAGGAATCGACTGAGGTCAAGTCAACAAAAGCAAAATGCACCATGATTTGAACATGACAGGTTGATGATACGGTATATAACCGTGAGAGATTAGGTCATTTATTCAGGTCTGCGGCTTGCAGCTTTGCTCAATAACATAAACACCAGAACAATTATCAGCACAATACAGAAGATCTACATTCAAATACTACTGTAGCTTTAACTGCTCAGTTTTTAATTGTGGTAAGGTGAGAGTCCACAAGTCATTTTTAAAGCTGTAGCCTGTGGTGGTGGTGCTCATTATATGAGGTGTTTTGCTGTTTTCCCCCACCCCTTGCATATACTGTAGGGATTTAAAGGGGAACTATGCAGTTTTTTTTTTAGCTTAATTGGAATGGTTATATGACCTTTTTTCAGGTTGAATGGTGGTCGTCTCGCTTCCCCCTAGCGCCTGTGAGCGGAAAAACCACCCTTGCAACTTCCGGCCGGCCTCAGCTTCAGGAAGTATCGTGTGATATCAGGTCTCGCGATGTAACAAATTGCTTCATGGCACTGCACACATACGCCCATTCAGCAACCGGCTAGCTATAAGAACAAGGTAGCGATGGAGTTTTTCACACTATCGTCATGGCTGAGCCGGCAAAAGAGAAGCAGAAAGCTAGGAAAGCACTGTCGGAGGAACAGAGAAAGAGGAAACGGCAGACTGACCGAGCGAGGAGTCAGACACGAGTAAACATCGGAACTGCATTTTCAGAATGGCGAGAACTGAGACAAACGGAAGCCTGCGAATCAGATGCTGACCTGGTTTTCTTGCGGTTGCACTTGTGAGTATCTTTGGGATAAACTCTGTTAACTCTTTGTATTTCTTGTTATTGTGACCTCAGGATGTTTGCTATTGTCTGTAAAGGCTTTACAACAGTGTTGCCAAATATCTTTTCCGAAGCTGTAGGGGGAGCTCTATTAGAGAAACCTGCGAGCAAATTGCCAAAACTGTATAGCGCCCCTTTAAACATCAGAAGTGCTAAAATAATCATTATTCCTCTTTAAATAAGCAAGAGCGCGACTTAAAGCAAGAACAAAACAAAAGGCGACGTATCTTCCCATCACACTCTAGTATCACTTTGCTTGCCAGGCATGGAAGCATTATTAAGGGATGAAGCCAGACTTAAAGTCTGGCTGTTGATGGGAACAAACATCCGCCCTGCTCCTCCTACGCGTCACACCAAACATACAACACACAGGATCTTATGAACCACCATCTGGCGCTGCAGCAGACCTGGGCGTCTGCCCTGCACGGGCAACTCACAGAAACAAGCTCCCAAGTGGCTTCACCACCAAAATACAAATTCACAATGAAAAATGTGGTTTAGGCTTAATGTTGGCATCCAGCACAGGTGGAAAGAGATAAATTCAATATTGTTATAATGTAAGTTATTTGTCTGGGAGCTAAAACATCAGTGATGTTTGGTAGCTGCAAAACAGGAGTGTTTCTAATCTAAAGCTCACATTTGTCCACGTGTCAGCATTGTGGTTACATTTATGGTGCTACCAAATGCTCATTTATTCTATTTGGCTGTATAAAAAAGGCAGGTAATGGTAATGTGGGCTTGTTCTGTAATAAAAGAGCTGAAATGAATTTCTCTGTGTGCATAAAAGCAAAGCGATGAAAGATCACGATACGGGCGGCTGAAGGTTCGCACACACAATAGGTCTAATTCAGCACACAAAGGCAGCACATTGTGTAGAGGAGATGTGAGCGATAGCAGAAATGAATAGCAATTGAAAGGTGTGAATGGCATCTCTCATTGAAAGCAAACACACAGAGCGGCAAATAATCTTCTGATCCAGGCTGTTCGTGCTTGTTTTAGTTGGACTTTCACACTGCCTCCATGTGAGAGAGAGAGCTGTCAGCTGCAGAATTACTGCAGTTGGAGTTTTTAGTCAGAAAGAAAAGGTCTTTTTTTTTTTCTTCTTTTCTACCTGCTGCCAGGGTGCAAACAAACTCTCTCTACCAACATGGGGTTTGTTGTCACCCTCCAGGCTCAGCCGATGCTGGGTTTCCACGGCGACGGAGGCGTGAAAACATGCCCGGTAGCCAGGCTGTACAGTATGAGTGGCCGTTCTGTCTGATTTCTTTGTCTTCTGTCCATTCAGGGAAATGCATGTCTGGCCAGCAACACCACACAAATCAATACAGCCTGGCACACACATACATAGCATAAATTCCTACAAGCTGCAGCACAGCCTCCAGAGCTCCTCAGGCTTTTTTCATTTTTTCCAAAGTAGCGATGGGAAGGTGAAAGGTTGACAGCAATGAGGATCAAACACTTTGGTTCAACCATTTAGAATTCAAGCTTGAAAATTACAATTTTCAACATATATTTTGTTGTTGTTATTATTGGTAGGAATTTATCTATCTATCTATCTGTCTGTCTGTCTGTCTGTCTGTCTGTCTGTCTGTCTGTCTGTCTGTCTGTCTGTCTGTCTGTCTGTCTGTCTATCAGTCTTAAATGTAAAACCAAGAGCACTGTACCAACAAACAGAAGTCTCTTGTTGTTGCCTTTCTGTTGCCTGGGTGTATGACTGTTTTCCTTTGCAAACCACCAGCTCAGAATTCACTCTAATGAACTGCTTATTGTCTTTGTGTAAGAGCCTGCTGCTGATTAAATGTGGTCATGGTTACATGAGTTGTCTTGACTTCTTGGTCTTTGCCAGCTGCTTTTCACTGAGTCTGAGCCCTTCCACACAGACCTATTAGCAAATTCTTCTGCGGGCTTAACTTCACTTCTGAGCAGTGGGTGTAGACGTAATGGCTCATATTTGGGCATTTTTCCAAATACTTTGGTAAAATATCACTCTGTAAGCTATACAGCTTTGCCAGGATAATCCTGATTTAATTTTGGTTGACTGATTAACATTATATCTTGCTATCTATTTGCTAGAAAGTTTCTCATGGGGGCTTTGTTACATTTTAAGCATGGTGAAGGTAAGAGAATTAGCCTGTGTTACTGTGTAACTGATCTGATTTCAACTGGGAAGCTCTCTCTCTCTCTCTCTCTCTCTCTCTCTCTCTCTCTCTCTCTCCCTCAAACCTCTCAGATCAAGTGGAGGAATCTGAGAGCAGTGTGGTCATTGCTTTATTGTACTTATCACTACAGTTCACTATGATAAGATAAAGCAGATTAAAGTTAGAGGGAAACTAAATATTCTTTAGGTTGGTATTGGTATGATGAAAGACATCAGAGCTCAGAGGTAATTCTATACGAAAAGGGGATGTCATAAACTAAACTAAACTAAATTTGCTAAAAGGAATAGTTCAACATTTTGGAAAATATTCGTTTTCCTGCCTAGAGTTAGATGAGAAGATTGATACCTCTCTTCAACAGTGTTATCGATCTTCTCATCTAACTCTCTCAGTAAGAAAGCAAATACATGTATTTCCTAAACCTATTCCTTTACATAATAAAATTTGGCAGGGTTTTCATTTTAAAGATCCACTGAGAGATACTTCTGGGATTCTCCCTCTCATGTGTGTGAAGACATGAGTTTACATCAGACTGCAGTTAACATGATCTAATGAGTTCAGATGTAGCAAGCAGGAGGCCAATAAAAGGGTCCACCCATTGCTAACTATTTTAAAATGACTTTAGATGCTTCCAGCTGAATAAGGCTGGAAGAGAGATGGTAACTTGTGAAGACAGTTGGAAAGAGAAGTTAGTGTTCAGCAGTGTCATGTTATGATGTGGCATCACAGGCACTTTTCCTCTACAGCCTGAAATCTACAAAGAGCCTGACAGAGACAGCAGAGCAGAGGAGGGAGGGAGCGGGACATCCACTCAAGGACACAGGATAGAAGGAAGCATTCATACTCTGAGCCAGTTTATAGTTTTAGGTGGATGACTTTGCTCTCTCTCTCTGTCTGTCTGGCTACTTCTTTCTCTCTTTGTCTTTCTCTCCCTTGGCGTCTCACTCTGCCCGTGGCGAAGCAGAAATTAGCTGATGTCTGCACAAACACAATGACCCCCAGGTGTTGTGTGTTCTTGAACCTGCAAAGAAAGACAAAATAGCGGGAAAAGAATAATGGAGAGAACGGAAAGAGTTATTTGGAGAATTGTAAAAAAGCACACAAGGTAGCATTCTTGCTCCGTCATTGATGGTGCATTCCTAGATGGCAGACATTTTGCCAATGGCCCCTGATGAAAAATAAGTCTTACTACTGCTACAGTGTTCGAACTATACCGTGGCCTTCGGGGGAGCCCACTTTTTTTCCATGCGGGGGGGGTCGTGCGCTTGCGATATACTATTATACTTTATCGACAGGAGTAGATAGGTCAAATAGCAAACAGCCAGCCACATGAACAACGGATAAAGTTACTCAGGCTACTGAAGAATACCAGAATTCCTCCGTTCAATTAGACCTTAGCGACGCACCCCAAGCTTCCATCCTTAACAAACAGTGAATTAGTCGTGCTATTAACATCATCGCTACACAATTTCTTAGTAAAACCAAAATTAATTAAACTGCCTTGTTTTCTTTTTGCCATGGCTATATGATGCTTACTGCAGAATGGATTTCAAGGATTTTGCGCGCCGATTAATGGCCTCCAACGTTTATATTTTTTCTACGAATCTTTGAGTTAACATCTTCTTATATACTGTCTATGGTTAACATGAGTTGAATTTACACCGCAGCGCCGCCATGCCTTGATGCTCATAACAAGAATAGCATGTATAGTTGTCTTTATTGAAGTGAATTAGGTTCAAATCGCTGACATGCATGAATGATATTTTTGCAGTTTTACACATAATAATCCACGATGATCACATTACAAAAAACTGAAATTGCACGTCAAAATGACACATTGTCAATATTTTTAGAGACCCCCCAAAATTTCACAAATCACGTTTTCAGGGGAGCCCATGTCTTATTAAGGGGAGCCGAGCTCCCCCTAGCTCCCCCGTAGTTCGCACCCTGTACTGCTACTCATTAAAGAATTTCATCCCTGTGTGTTTCATTAATTCATTAAGGAGGTCATAAAATACAGGTATCAGAATGATTAAAATGGTCACAATCAATGATTCAACCACAAATTTTCTGTTTTGGAACCTTTTTCTGATTTTTCAGTTGTGTTTTCACTTCGTTGACATAAATGGCGTAAGAGACCCACAGGTAGGCCTATAGTGCACTCAACTTAATGTCACATCATATTTAGTCCAATAGGGACCAGGTGAATCAGCACAATGGGGTCACTAACCATGAACAAATGGACATCTCTGGAGCTGTGTGTGGAGGTGGATGTATGAGTGCGTGCTGACAACTTGGAGTTTATTCTCCCGGGAGAAGGAAACAAAGGTCATAAGGTACTTTTTTTATTCATGCACACTGTTTTCCACATAGCTGGTTTGTTCTAGACCAGAGCAGCATTTCACTGGGGTGGGGGGTAGGCTACATTGGGGTGCAATGCATCTGACAAAAAGTTCTAATAAAAAGAATATATAACATAACATTTCACATTATACAGATAAAACCTGTTATGGGGCATCGTTTATTGAGGAACAGTCAACCATCAAATCTGGCACATGAACGCGAGGATAGATATGACCCGCGAGGTCAAGGGTTAAGCGTGCCGCACAAGGCATGTTGGGAGTTAGCATTAGCAAATAGTAGCCTAATGTATATGGCTGGTGATAATCGTGGATATAATAAAGTGGCTTAATGTAAAATGAAATTGAACCGACTAAAATGAAAATACGGCCAGGTTGGAACCAGAAGAAAGACAGGTTGTGGGTAGAGGACGGGATGAAATCAAATTAAAATGTTGGGAGCCCCGCCGCTGTCATCGTTTCGCGGACCGGGGCGGTGTGACAACTTCAGCCTTGACGGTCTTGGAATTGAGAAAACATTCTCTCTCACTATTAAGGAATGTTTTTTTACTGACCACCGTCGGTCCATGCCTCATGCACGTAAAGCGCCGCTGGAGCAGCTGGCCTTCGAGAAATGAATGCCGAGAAGAACAACGCAGCCTCAGGAGATTCCACCCCGGGATCGCGTCGCCTGCAGCCCGGTGAGTCCAGTGGCGCAGCTGCCACAGTCATTTTTAACGCTCATTTGCGTAAAGTAGCCTATGTTGCGCAAAAACTAATGGTTGGCAGTGGTGGTTAAACTCAGGCATGTGTTAAGAAATCCTAAAAGACGTGTTCCGTTTGATTTCTGAGGAGGAAGGAGAGATCTTGGGTCGAATTTAAAGATTAAGCAAAAGGTTTAATTAACAACATGATGAAAACGACATGACAAAAACAATATTACACTGCAGCTGACTGAAATCATGCTTCATTCATCACATAAGAACAGTCTTGTGACATGACAAAACAATACACTGTAAACGGCGGACTGCAAACATGCTTCCCCTGTCGGGTCACAGTTCGCAGTCCTAAAATCATCTCTGTTTCCGAATTATATTCCTGTCTCTCAGGATAAGGACACACCTCTGAATTTCAGGTTTACTCCAGGTCACAGACAAAGGTCGTTTATCATGGTAGTGCCGATTCTATTCAAGTTTACAGAGATATGCATTTCCTTTGTTCTAATCAAGTCTGGCCCAACAGGGGATGGTTCCCCAAAAAGCAGTGACAACAGTTAGGCTACCTTTCCTGAGGATACAATGAGTCTCCTCCAGTATGCTAAATGACAGATATGACCCGATGATTCTTTAGAAGCTAGAGATGGTGTGAGCCAGTCAAATGCTAATCATATGGTGTGATGCAATCGGTATCGATTCAGTGTTTTCCAGCTACAGTGTTCATTTAACTAAAAGTATATTTTTTATCAGACATCACCAATGGTTTAACTTTTTAGAACCTAACACATGTGAGTTATGTTGTGGCATTTTAGTATTTTGTGTGTGTGTGTGTGTTTGTGTGTGTGTGTGTGTGTGTGTGTGTCGGAGGCTCGGAGCCCCGTTCTCTGTCAACATGCAGAGAGGACAGAGAAGCTTGCGTTATGCGTCTCAGGGCCCGTTCACATTGTACGCGGCATGCGCTGCGCTCGCCGCTAGGTTGTCATATTCCCAACTATATTTGTTGTGCTTGCCGCCGGGATGCACGTCACGCCTGCGTCCGGTGTTTACATCAGACAAGCAGCACGAGACATTATGTAGGATACACAGTAGTGATTTGGTGGCGAAGATGTTTCTGTCTTTGAACCAAAAGAAAGCCTTGGCACTTGCCCTGGTTGTGAGGAGAAGACAGAGGAAGGCACCCGCAGCAGCAGCAGCAGCAGCAGCAAGAAAGGTGTGGGTGCACGAGACCCTCAGGTCCAGAGAGCAGTTGGGGGAATTCCGGCTGCAGGAGCTCTGCTTTCACTGTGACCGGTTCCAGGGATGATTTTGGCTCAACAGGGAGCAGACAGTCTGCTGACCAGAGTCGGGCCTACGATTTCGCGGATGGGTTATGAATGGGTTTTCATTTCTAAATAAAATGTTGCATGTCAACACTGTGTGTCATTGCATGTTTACATACATAAGTAAGATGTCTGGAGTTATTGCAGTTGGGTATAATAAAGCTAAGCTATGAGTCTGAATTCATACATTCATCATCATTCATTCATACTCTGGAAAACACTTTGTTTAATGCATATGTGCAATTAATTCCTCCAAAACTGGAGCTTACACACTTGGAAATGGGTACAGTTATTCTGTGTAACAGCCATATACCAAACTACCTATATGTGAGCGTCAATGAAAACGAACATTACTTGTGTCAATCAGTCCAAACATATTTTACTTCATATAAACATACAAATACAAATATATCCTACAAATACCTGTATGGAGCTGTATATCAACTTGGTATTTGGTTTTCGCAGCTCACAACAGTACACTTCTTCTCAGTTGCTTTGGCACATTTCTCAGATCAGAGATGACAATAATGTGTCACATAGGGAATAGTGCTCCCTTTCATGTGCATTGTTCATTACACTATACTTCCAGAGTGAACTGTTAAATATGGACAACAACACAAAGCAGTTTCACTATCTTGGTATGAAAAATGGCGTAAGGACTTGTCAGTTTGATTGGGTCATTGGTATAAATACTTGCTTTGGACATGTAAACAAAAGATTTCAATCTAAATACACGCTTTTGCAGGTCAGTCACTATGCGGTGCAGTTTACACCAATTGTTTTAAGAAATGCACTCACTGTTGTGCAAATGCAAATTATTATTTAACAAATGCACCAAAGTATCTGAGAACAAAATTTAACATAGTTGATTGTATTTCAGTGGAGACATGTACATGTTGTTTTCACATAGCTAAAACAAACCTGAATGATTTAAATTGTGGAAATATGCACCACAGCATAGTTTTGCGTCCGAGGTCTCTGTACGACCTCGAACTTGTGTCGTACAGCTCTGGGAGATCGCTGACGGCCCAAATCAACCTCTCGTCCATGTTCCGTTTGTGGATCCCCGTGTATTTGGTGTTTACTTTTTTCTGTTTTTTTTTTCAGACACCCAAATGCACGTCACAGCGCACGCACAACGCTGCCTGGAAGGCACCGTTGGGGGGCACTGGTTATGGTTAGGGTTAGGTTTGGGTTAAGGTTAAGGTTAGGGTTAGGTGCCTTGAAGGCAGCGGTCGCAGCGCTGCTAGGTAAAATATATCTACACATAGGTACATTTCAGTTTCTCAGCTTTATCAGCATGCGGCGGGAGAGTATCATGAAAAAACTATCTCATCTGAAGGACAATGGCTGAGAAAGCATGTAAAGGTCCCACAGTTTTTATACTGAAAAAGTGCATCTGTCTCTTTGGCACATGTGTCCCATTGTTTCTGGACTGATGTGTTTTACCCATGTGTCCCTTGGCTGGATGAGTAAGAGGGTAGACTGTGCTGTGTTCAGAAAGACAGAGGGATGGAGGGAATGTGTCGACTGTGGCCTGGTGGGTCAGCAGTAATCCACCATGCTGTGTCTGAGGTCTGGGTTTGATTTTGAGTCCCACCAAACAATTAGCACCTGACAAATGTGTTCCAGTACTGTACACGACCTAAAGGACACATAAGTGTAATCGATCACATGAAATATTGAGCGTTCGCAGGTGACAGGGTTTTGGGCGACAGTGGAACGGACTGTTTGAAGTTTTCAACTGGCCAAACTACGCTCACTGCTGTGATTAGAGCCACATGTAGTGCTTCAGAGTCACAAAAACTAAACCAGGACATTTTACCAGTGGATGTTGTGGGCATGGATGTGGAGCAGGTTTCATTTGCTAGGCATCACCTTCTCTTGCTGTCTGAAGTAAACACCATTTTCATTTCACCGAAGACGTTTTCTGAGGCAATTGAGAAAGTTTGAGTTATCAAGGGAGAGGATATTTCAGTTCTACTAGGTTCCACACTCCCCTTCGCTTCCGAAAAAGCAGCTGATAAGAATTTTAAACATTTCCTTGAAAATTCATAGGAACCGTAAGCTCTTGACACATTTTGAAGAGATGATTGATCTAAAAAAATGTAACCTCTTTATCATAAACCAGATGGTGCATTTCAACAAAACAATTTTTTACACCTTTTTAGTTTTGAGTCATATTCTATAATAAAAAAAATTAAGCACTTGTACTGAGGCACTCTTAGCAGGCTTTTAGTTGTCCGTTTGAGAGGAATGCACTTCCAAATTTTGATGACATCTAGCTCTTGTTCCTATCAAAATGCACTTATTGAAAATTGCTGTGGACCAAAGTGTCTGCAAAACAAATATAATGTAACGTAACATTAATATTTATCCTCATTGTGTTAGTTTGTAGTAGATTGGTTGCTCTTGATAAGTGTTAAATGGCTTCAGAACAATTTTCTAGCTACTTGACATTGGCAGTTGAATATTGACAATTTTTCTGCTTTGTGCCTTCTAGAGATCACTTGTCAATCAAACAGTTTCTTACTTTGTCCTCTGTATTGTCCTCTTTCCCCCACTGGTCACCAAGTGGTTGAAACTCCAAATGTAAAATGTTTGTTGTCTATAATTATAATGTCTTTTTTTTCTATGACATTCAAAATGCCCTTCTTTTGTTAGATATCAATGAACTGATTCTTCACAGAGCTGGCAGATAAAATAGTGCCGTTTACAACGCAGTACATGATCTACCAACAGACAGAACCAACACAATAGATTGTACATCCTAATTGTTTCAGCACTTGGGCATCAAAGAAAGCCAACCTTTTTTTTAAAGCCATCTGTCATTGTAATTCTGTCATTAATGTTTTGTATGACATAAAATGGTGTGTGTGTCTATGTCAGCAGTGACTAGGTCAGGTTAGGTTTTTTTACTTGTAATTTATCTCCATTTTTTTCAAGAGACAAACAATTGATAAATAGCTTCCCTCAAAAGGAGCCTCACTTGATCTTTCTGTAAAGAGGTTTGGAAATGCACATTTCCTAAAGCCAAGAGATTTCCTCATAACGTTGAAGAGGACATATAGCAGACAGACTGCTGTCCACCCACACAAAGACGGCAGGTATGATCAGACTTGTCAGTCAGTAGGAGCAAATGCATTTCACAGTCAGACTAAAATGAATGCAGCTCATAGACTTATGTATGTAGGTTGAAAAACACCAGCAACAGCATGCCACTGGATTATGGATAAGGACACCTTCACCCGGATCCATCTCCACGTAGATGCTGAGAAGGTGTAACTGAGTCCTCCTGTCAGAAGCCTAATCCCTCACAGGGACAGATTTAGCTGCAGCGTCTCATCAAGCTTTCATCTGAGTCCAAAGCTAATGTCATTGAGCCCGCTGCCCTTACTAACCAAGTTATGTTAAGAGCAAACAGCTTCACACCTGCTCTGCGGCAGCGCTGAGCTGATAGCGCCGTTACGGGAGCTAGACGACTGTTAGATTAATGAGTGGAGAGATGTCGCAGGAGGCACCAACGAGCACCAAAGAGCATCAGGAAGATTTGGAGCAGGTCAACGTCCAGATTCACACACTGTCAAATGCCAGTGGGGTGGTTCAGTGATGAAGAGGAGATCTGAAGCGGCCTCAAAGCTCGGATCAGTCAGCCCCTCTCCAAACCCCTTAAACCCCCTCTGGTGCCTGCTGGGCCGTCTGCGGACACCCTGCACACCACGCGCAATTACCCTTTAAGCTGTTCCCAAGCACAATTACCTTTTGCTCCTTCGCAGGGCAACACATGGCATTGCTATAATGTATGGAATGGTCATTAAGTGTGTGTGTGTGTGTGTGTGTGTGTGTGTGTGTGTGTGTGTGTGTGTGTGTGTTGGGTTAGTAACACTACCCTTTATCCTGTCTCCTGGTTGGAAAGACCACACTGTGATCAAAGTCTCTTTGAAGATATGCATTTATGGAGGTAAAATGGCAACTCCACTTCAATGATCTAAAAGAAAATCTGGCTGTGTGTTATCTCTTATTGACAATCTGCTTCCCATCAGCCTCAGCTGTACTTTGTCTTAAATGCTATTTAGCCATTCCCTAATTAATGGCCAACATGTCCGTTGTATACCGTTTACGTTAAAGGGGTGACAGAATGATTATATAGGGTATTTTACACTGTTCCTTAAGGTCTCCTAATGGGGTATGGAACATTAGTTGGGCTGAAAATTGCCCGAATGCTATTTTATTAGGCCCTTAACTACCCTGTGAATATGGCTCTATTTGGAACAAGAGCTTTTCTTCCAAATATGGTATGCTCATGAATATTTAGAATGAGCTGCGCGCTGATTGGTTTGAGCAAACTTCATAGAAACACATGGGAGACTCAACAGTAGGTCTCATATTTCAGACGCTGCAAAGTTATACATTGTTTGTCGGGCTATTTCGTTATTAAATTCACTTCTGAGACTTTTTTAAGCGAGAAATCAACTATATAAAGCTCAAATATGGGCCGTTTTACGAAAATGTATGGCTAATTGCAAATTTGGTAAGACTGTGTGTCTGAGTTCAGCGGTCGGTGCTGCCTGTGTTGCTGCCTCGCCGCCCGGCCTGCCTTCCTTCACAGACCCCGGCCTGCTATGAGCTCCGTCACGACTGGCAGCCCACAGCACTCCATACCTCTTCTCTGTGTGTTCTCTTAATACACCCATGGGTGTGACAAAGGTGCAGTTCTTGGAATGCTTACGTAAGCAACTAGCTTTGTTGAGATTTGCCCGTTTTCAGCGGCAGTTTCAAAATATGAGATTTTCATAGTAAAGGGGTGTCAATGGGATTTTGAGCTTCTATGTATGTCCTATATACCCACCGAACTGTCGTTATTCAACTATGACAGGGTAAAATCGGTTTTGCATTCTATCACCCCTTTAACCTTTCTCTACTGTACTTACTGTAGTTGGGCACACACAGTTTTTCTGTTCAATGAGGAACTTTTACTGACACTTGGGGTGTTCTTGCTTTTGATTTAATCTTCAAATAATTTGATTTAGATAATCTGGGGCCCGTTTCAGGAAGGAGGTTTAACAAACTCTGAGTGTAACCCTGATCTCTGAGTTGATTTACCCTGAGATGGGAAACTTTGAGTTTTTGGTTCCAGAACAGCTGATTTGAGTTGGTTCAATCAACTCAGAGTAGGTTGACTCAGAGTTAAGCTCGTCCACCACCACTAGTGCTGGGCGGTTTGAACACAAATTTGTATCGCGGTATTTTTTAAGATTCTGGCAGTTTCACGTAGAGGTGTGAATCTTCACTGATCTCCCGATTTGATTCGATTACGATTATCATGGCAGCGATTCAATTAGATTAGATATATCGATGCATCACGATGCATCACGATGCGTCAAATACATTTTTCTATTAAAGCCATATAGGATATTTAATTCTTAGCTTTTCAAGCTTAAAAAACTAAACATTTTGCAGTGCTCTAATACTAAATAAATTGGATACATAAAACTACAGCACTGAGCACAGGGCACTTCCTGAATGTGCAAAACATAACCAAATATGTAAACAGAAATGTTGTTAGGCCTACATTAAATTGTAAACAGAAATAATTGATTATGAGCCTGCTGATTATCGATGCAGCATCGTCCATGTCCACGATTCGATGCATCGATTATTTGATTAATTTCAACACCTCTAGTTTCACGGTAAATCACGGTATTTTCTTTCTTTTGCTTGACTGGGCCTTTTATATAGGTTTATAATGGCTTATTCTACTGTCAGTATTCAGTACTGTCAGAATATAAAAAGAAACGTTTCAATGTCATCATGTTTACTAAAAGCTTTGATTACTAAAGGGTTTGCTTGGCTCCATGACATTACACAATAACGTTATATAAAGGAGAATGCAGTTACAGAATCAAACAATTTTTACTGCGCAAACTGCAAAGTAGTAAAATAAACTTAAATCGAATGAATACACATACATACAACTTTAACATTGTTTCCCTTTCAAAACAAAATAGTTGTAAGATAGTTGTATAAACACTACCTTGACCACAGGTAAGTGGGCGACTGAACGTAGCTTCGCTGTCAGCCTCCTTCGGTGTTTGAATATTGTTAGTAGGTTGGCGGACGTATTTCAGCGAGGCAAGACCTCTTAAATCCAGTGTTTTAATCATTGCTCTGAACCCGTCTTTCTCCCGTTTTTCTCAACGGTCTGTAGCGGGACTGTAGTTGGATTATTATTGCGTTCATAATGTTGCTCCGCTGTATGCTTGAAGTGACATGTCTTTAACGTTAGTACGGCCGAGTAACGTTAGTACGGCCGAGTAACGTTAGCACGGCTGAGTAACGTTAGCACGGCCGAGTAACGTTAGCGCAACCAAGTAATGTTAGAGCGACGGGCAACAACAGTGGCTAAATTATGTCTGATTTTTTAGAAACAAAAAAACTTTGGAACAACAGACGGCTCCTCTCTTGAGCACACGTTGTTCTGGTGTATCTCTGGTCTTTCTTCATCCCAGTGACTTCACTAGGATTGAAAGACAGGGGGGGCTTAGCCCCCAGGGTATTTGTAACTTGCGTTTGCAAAATCTTTGCACTCACATCTTTCGTTACTGTATTAGAGCTATACTTATGTCAACAACCAGTCAAGAAACCAATATGTTAACAAGTAAAAAGTGACAGACATATCCTCTTCTTCCATTTCTATTCTGTTCCTTCTGTCTTATCCTTTAAGATAAAAAAAACCCTGATGCTAATTTCATGACTTTGAAATGCAGATTGGTCACATGAAACAACATCCAAAATGTCCAAAAACAGGCAGAGGCCAGACAGCTAATAAGTTGGTAAGTTAAACAAATATGACAAATAGCAGTAAAGAAAAAAGGAAAAGAAAGAAAAAAAATAGGCATCACTGCATACTTTATCATGTAAGATATTAATATGGATCCTATTTAAAGTGGCTACTGTCTAAATACAATAACCTGATGGCAGAAGGAATAAAATATTTGGAGTAATGATACTGTATATACTGTATGTACTGTATGTAGGATTGCTTTCATTTTATTTTCACATGTGTATCTGTCGGAATGTGCTCATCTTTAGCCTAGCCTACATTTATGCAACATCTACATATTTATTTAATTTATTACAGCCAATGAATGCAGAAAGTTTAATTGGTTAGAATATAGCTAGTTTATATAATAAATATAATGAAATAATTTAGCTTAGGCTATGCATAGTACCTAGACCTGCCAACAAATGCTTATTGTTAGAAGAAAACAAAACAATCCTTAGACCTATAGACCACTACTGACCTCAATCACACCGGCTCCCTCAGAATCAACTGCTCTGCCAATCTCCTGCTTCTCTTTCTCTCTGCTGAAATGTCTTCCAATATCCATCTCATCTGCTCAATGAATTGAAGGATACACCGGTACAATAGCATTAACAGGGACCCTATGGCATTTAGTTTTCAGTGACAACAGCATTCTATGGGGATTGATATTGTTTTAGAATATGCCTACTATAGAGATAGGCTATATTATTGGCAATGAAAACAGAGTTGTTATTAGCTTGCTAAGTTAACCATTTCTTGTATTTCGCTCGTTCACTAGCTAGCTAGACTATAGTTTTCAATAGCAAACCAAAATATCTCCTTTCCTTTACCTCAAGAAAATGTAGCAAAAGGCTTACTAATCCCATTCTGAGGCTGCAGCACCATCATTAACAGAATTATAATTTATAATCATTTATTTCAAAGAGTTTTACATCATTCACCTGCAATCCTGTGGGACTCCTTTTTTAATGGCTTTCACTGGTTTGTGTCTAGGGAATACTACAAAGACATTTAAAAAATGTTTCAGAGCGAGGCACACTTTTCTGACAGCTGTCCATACAGTGGCTTTACTAATATGCTCCGCATCACCATTGTTGTAAAGAAAACTGCCGTTTGCAAAAACAAAGAATCTGCTGGGATGTAAGAGCATGTCCATGATGGGTGACGCTAGTGATATGAGGACGGATAAGGTTGTGTACATAACTAATAGACTGGGAAGAAAAACAATACCGCTCAAATAGGAAGTTATCTGGAATTGAAAATGCATCTAGCCGGGGCCTCAATATTATCTCCCGACGTATGTTTAACTCCCTGCGAAGTAATACAGCTTCTTCATCAACGGGATCGTCGACAAAAGGACATGGCACGTTTTAGAAAATAATTTTTATAGTATACCTAACACAGTTAATAAACCATGCAGATGACGACACTGCGCTAAAATGCGCCTGATACAGACTGAATGAATGAATGAGGAAATGAAAGAGTGCGGTGTCAGAGGGAGGAGACTGAGAGAAACTCGAGGTTTATTGAAAACCTGCTCCCGACCAGGTTAGGTTCACAGACTCAGTTACCATAGTAACCGACTCTGAGGTCTCTTTCTGAAACGGGCTGGAGTTACCCCTCTTTCTCAGGTTTGATTGAAGTGCTCATATTATGCTCATTTTCAGGTTCATAATTGTATTTAGAGGTTGTACCAGAATTATGTGGTTTAATTTTCAGAAAACGCCATATATTTGTTGTACTGCACACTTCTGCAGCTCCTCTTTTCACCCTGTGTGTTGAGCTCTCTCTCTTTTAGCTACAGAGTAAGGGATCTCACTTCTGTTCCATCTTTGTTGGAAGTCACACATGCGCAGTAAGTACAGCTACCTAGTCAGTTGCAGAGCACGAGGGCGTGCCACTTTGTTACAAAGTGACGCAGGTTCATCACGGAAGTAAAGGCTGGACTACAATAGAGCTGTTTGGAGCAGTTTGTGAACAGTGTTTTCTGTTGGAGATGGGAAGTCCCTTTGGGGTGGCTTTTTTACTTTGTAAACCCATAACGTGCACAAAAAAGATATATAACACAATAAAGGAAAGGGAAAAGCCAAAAAGCATAATATGAACACTTTAACCTCCCTATCTGAAACAGAAAACCCAGAGTTTTCCTTATCTCAGTGTTAAACTCAGAGTTTTCACTAAACTTGCTTTCTGAAATGGGCCTCTGGTAAACTGTTGGTTTGATTACTCTGTTTTTTTTGTTTTTTTTTACCCTGTCAAGCATGACTGTAGACTAGTGCTGTTTACTCAATCATGACTGAAGTTATCAAAGAAGAGGAACGATGGTCAAAGCAATGAAAATATAACCCAGGTCGTAATAAACTGTAATTAGCAATTAAATTAAATAGCATTTAAAAAGGTCCACATCTGTGTAGATGATGTGTGTGTACAGTGGGGAAGTGTGTTGTTGAGGGGTGAAGAGGACGAGCACTCATGCATGAGCCTCTCCACATGCACTTCCTTTGGAAGGGCCAGGCACGGCTTGTTGCCATCAATTGTCAGAGATGGTGAAGTGATTAATTTCTGTGTCAGGTCTTGGGCTGATTGGACAAGCCTTTGGGGAGAGTTGGATTGATTGGATGGTTCCTGTTTCTGTATAGTTGCAGTGGTTGTGATTGTGGAGATGTGGGGGTAGAGGGGGTGGAGGATTGGGGTGAGGAGGCACACGGTTGTTCTCTCTCTCTCTTGCTCTCTCCCAAGAGATCGGCCACAAATTAATACAAATCAGAGCACTCTTCTCTGCTCGAGCGTTGTCTCTCTCACCTTCCCCCAGGTAGGAAAAAGGAGAGAGGACGATGGAGCAGGTGCAGCCAAGTGCAGTGCAATCGGAAGAAAAATGATTGGAATATCAGTGAGTGAGTGCTTGTGTGTGTGTGTGTGTGTGTGTGTGTGTGTGTGTGTGTGTGTGTGTGTGTGTGTGTGTGTGTGTACGTGAGAGCGATCAGAGGAAGAGCAGATACGGAAAACTATTATCACAAATCCTTGAAAAAAACACATGGTGTTCCAGTTTTGCCGCTGACACCTGTGCTATCAGAGATCTGTACTGTATATCTTGGTTAAGCATCTGGACAGATGTTTTGAATTTTTAAATCTTCAGCTGTCATTTTAATCAAAACTCATTCAAATACTGCGGCTTAACAGATTGGTAGAAACCATGTCGAGAAGACTAAAACGAAAACAATGTCAAAGTCATGCCAAATCTATTCTTTATTTATGTGAATCAGTGTGACTTTAAGCTTGTTCAGTGTCGGTTGTCATATCAGGCCACACAAAGAGGGCATTGACAGCACAGTGATGGTGGCAGAGTGACCCCTTCTGGTGTGATGCCCCAGCACTGTCTGCTCTACTCTTTGGACAGTGAACCCAGTGCTCCCAACTAACTCGGTGGTTTGTTCTGCTGGTTCAGTGTACCCAGGCTCTATCAGAAGACCTTGATGAGACAAAGCCATTTGTGTAGCAACTAAATAACCATCTCTTGGATGGTCACTACTGTTTAAAAATGTGTGTACTGTTTGTCTTTTATTGTATGTATTTATAGGTCTTGATTCTTTTTTTTTTTTTTTGTAGCATGGACATTAGTTATTTACCTGCAGTGTAGACTCAACGCAAGGCTTATATTTCAAAAGAAAAAGCGTAACAGTTCAGTTTAAATATAGGCACGGTAAGGCAGCTTTATCAACCGGGCAATTCAAAGTGCTTTACATAAAAACGATAAAAAAAATAAAAAATAGATAAAATACGAGAATAAATGTTACAGTGCAGTGTAAGAAATTAAACATTAAAGAGCAGTTAAAAACAGTTAAAAATATAAAGGCAGATAAAATATGAGATTTAAGGGTGCTTGCATGGGACAATGTCTAAGCCATTGCTCACATAATCCACCCGCAATCCTTGCCGTTCCCAGAATGGGCCGGTCCCACCGGTCTTACTTTTTAATTCTCTTTATATGCTTATAAAGATTGTCATACAGTTTCAACAGTGCAAATTCAGTATAAGAAATGAACAATTATTTAAAGAAAGGCAACATCAAAAAGAAAGGTCTTCAGCCTTGATTTAAAAGAACTGAGAGTTGCGGCGGACCTGCAGTTTTCTGGGAGTTTGTTCCAGATATGTGGAGCATAAAAACTGAATGCTGCTTCTCCCTGTTTAGTTCTGACTCTGGGAACAACAAGCAGACCTGTCCCAGACGACCTGAGAGTTCTGGGTGGTGCATAGTTTAGTAGCAGATCAGAAATGTATTTCGGCCCTAAACCGTTTAGTGATTTATAAACCAGCAGAAGTATTTTGAAATCAATTCTTTGAGGCACTGGAAGCCAGTGTAAAGACTTCAGAACTGGATTGATGTGATCCAGCAGCAGCGTTCTGAATAAGCTGCAGCTGTCTGATTGATTTTTTTTTTTTTAGATTATAGATTCACTAGCAAGGACCACGCCACAACAATGTATGTCATAGAAGTGGATTTGGATGGTCGGTGAGATTGAAGAAGAGACGTCGTCTGGTAGGTTGGTCCGGGAGGATGAACTGGACACCGGGTGGAGTGAGACCTCATGGCGCTTTTCCATTACATGGTACTGGCTCGACTCGCCTCGACTCTACTCGCCTTTTTTGGTTTTCCATTACGAAAAAAAGTACCTGGTACCTGCTAACAGATACTTTTTTTTAGTACCACTTCAGTCGAGGTTCCAAGCGAGCTGAGGCGAGCCGAAACGGTGACGTGAAAACCTGCAGGCTGCTGACTGGTCGGAAAGAATCGTCACTGATCACTGCATTGCTAGCGAGAGACGGCATTTTTAAATAGTTTAGCCAGCGGTGTTTTTTTGCTGCCGGAGGCTCCACGCAGAGCTTTCTCCGTAGCATACAAGTGGCCTGATGTTTATACTTGTGCGCTGGTGTGTGCATGTGTGATGTGTGTGTGTGGGGAGCTGGTGAGCGAGGGAGAAGTGAGAGAGTGCCGGCGATTATCTCCGCAGCGAGTAGCGACTCTAGAGTCATATATATGTGAGAGAAACAAAGTGTCTGCCCTGTTCTTTCTGATCACGGTGGGAAATCTGGAGCAGTAAACGTTAGCCATCTCTTTGATATCATGTTGTTTACGGAGACGGAGAACCAGGAAATGAGTCGGGGAAAAGCCAACGCTACTAAGCCACGCCCACGGCAGTCGCTATGACGACCAGCCACGCTGAGGCGGTACTAAAATCTGCAATGGAAAACGGACGCACAGCGCGTCGAGGCGAGTAGAGGCGAGTCGAGTAGAGTCGAGGCGAGTCGAGCAGGTACCATGTAATGGAAAAATGTCATCAGTGTGGGGGTTCCGTCTCAGACGCTTTCACCCGAGCAGATCTCAGACCCCCCCCAGACGGTACCTAAAATGAGAAATGACAGAGGTATGCCCGAGTTGAGTAGGAAGGGATGAGGGAAGCAGGGACGAAGGAAATTAGGTAAGGGGAAGGTTGAGGTATCGAAGGGAGATGGTGGGTGGGTCGAGAATGCATATAAAGGCTGGTCAGTGATTAGAGGTGTGGTTGAGGCGTGGCCCTGCTCCTGAACCTAAGTTAATTCATTAACTTCAGATAAAGAGTATGTCATGAGCTCCAGTTTCTTCAATTCCCTTTGAATGCAATTCTTTATTATGATTTGTGTTGCCGCAATGAAATCATGTAGTCCATTACTTCTAATTGAGACATTTTATTGTTTTAGATCATCTCATAGTGTACCTCAGCCTGTACATTGAAAGTATCACTGTACAAAGGTTTGTAAAATGGCTTTATTGATTAAACTCTACTCTGGGTTTTGTCTTTCATCATTGATCCACAGCAAAACAAATCTAATTTTACTGGGAAGAGCTCTATTGATCTTTTTGTGATACTTTTCATATTCACCACATTAAAGGTCGAGACACACACCGACCAGATGGCCGACCCTCGGCAGAAAAGGCAGTCGGACTGATCAGTCTCCCCGAGTTGGTCAAAAAAAGTGCCTCAGAACACACCAAAGCGACGAGACGCAATACGTCTCCATAACAGCAGGCTGCGCTAATCTGTATTGTCGATCAAAAATGAAAACCGGCAGCTGATTGGATGAACGCGTCACGTGGGTCTGGTTTCTCCGGAAATTCAAGGCCAGACTGTCATGTCGGCTTGTTCAGAATATGTCTCATATTGTACTGAAACAGTTCACCGAAAGGTGTTTCTGAAAACATAAGCGAGAAATAGCCCATGCAGTTGCTGAATCTGTCTTCATTTCAGATCAACAAAGATCGGTTTAAAAGATTTTCGTCAGATTTTGAGAGACTCTAGCCACGCTCATTCCGCTCCCCGTTTCCGGGTTAGCACTCCAATCAGATGGGTCAGTGGAGTCCGACTACCGGCAGTGCCCACCCTCCCGATTATACATGTAAAATCGGCCAAAATGAAGGCCGACGGCCCCTCGGACCGACGATGGCACGGAACACACCGAAGAGACTCGAGTCGCTGACCTTGCCAGACTGTCCGACGGCCGATTATCAGCCAAATGTGTCAGACCTGTCTAGTTTTATACATCAGACATCTGTGAGAGTTGCGAATGTGATATAATACGTTTGTTAACTGCGCGAGACCTTGAGTGGCATTAATCCTCGGGGGACAACAGTGACACTTCAGTTTGACAAATCCTTTTTTTATCTCACGTTCATAACACGTTATGTCATCGCGGAGAGCACCTCAGGTAAAGCGCAGCCTTTAGCCCATGTCAAGTGCAGCTCTGTGAGAATAACCTTGGACAGTCTCCTTTGATGCAGGCGACACATGGAGATTACCAGACTGCTGTCTGTGTGTCAAAGCTGATCTAAATCCAATCACTTTCTCTCTGATAATGCCTGCTGTCAGTGGTGGTGTATGAGCCACAGCTATCGGAGCTCTAATGAATCAGGTTGCTATGCAGAAACCATGTACCGAATCGCAAAGAACAAAAAACATGATCAGCTAGAAGTGCTTTTTCATCAGTAATCGGCTGAGTTTTCTGAGCATTGCTGTGTCAGAAAATATTGTAAGTCTATGTATGACCCTGAATTGGTTGGTAATGGGCTGACAGCGGACAACCACCACCCCCTGACATGTTAGCAACAAATGGTGCCCAGTTTGTTGCCAAAATGTCAGGAGGTGGGATTAAGGGGAATTAATGATGCACTTGTGGGCCAAATTTGTCCCAAAAGGCCATACCTGCACCACCTTGGCTCAATTATTAGTCCACATGCAGTCCAGTAATAGACCTAAAGTAATAGAGACGGTTGCACCAGTTCCTCATAATTTCAAATTTGGCCTTGTTATAACGTACTGTAAGTGATTCCTAAATGGAGATTTACGCACCACTAATTTAAGATGGGTTGCACCACACATGCTAGTCCTTATGTAGAGATTAAGTTATTTACTTACATTTACTATCAGCCTGAACATTAGAGTCAAAAAGGGGATTATAGAATATGACCTGTCCTCAAACTTGATGAAATGCTGTAATGAACTGTGTAATTTTGGGTAGGTTAGTAGCCTGGTTGACACCAGACCCTTCTCAGTTGTAACTGAGAGTGGGTCTGAGAAAGGTTCATTGACAGTTAATTTCCAAAGGGGCGTCACCAAAGGACGCCGCTCAAATGCCTCTGGACGCATTGGATAGTCCTTCAACCAATCAGACCAATGACCCGGGTGATGGTTTCCTTGCAGGTGTTGCATATTGCAAACTTGATATCTTCTGCACACACGCTGAAGAATTTCAAATCAACTGACATGTTGCAGGTTAATTCGCAAGGTTCCCTACATGTGTGAGAATAGCGCGGACACGCGCTTCACACAGCGGAGAAGTTGAAAGGAAAAAGAGACTGCGCTGTCGCATCCGTGTGCGCGTGCGTCCTTGAGAACTGTAACTGGTATAACTTATGTTGTCAGTTAATTGTAGAGTTGACCAGCATGAAATCGCCATATGTCAGACTGACCTGCCGGTTGCCGGTCATGGCCGAGCACGTGAAGCACGGCTTCGGTGGCCGTCATGTTGAATGTAAGCAAAAAGCTGCTCGCCGTTGCTTCGCTATCCTTGTCACGTAAAGCCTGCCTCAACGGTTGTGATTGGTGTAAAGCCCGCCTCAGCGGTTGTGATTGGTGCCTCGATTTTGGGGACATTGGAAATGGGTTGGAATGGGCTCTTCGCCAGACTGACTTGCAGAGCAAATCTCAAATTTGCTGGAAGTTCGTCAGGGTTTACCCAGGCTGGTAGGTTAGCATAAATTGGATTTTTTAAATACTACTAACTCTGACACACGCATATTTCGCTTGTATGAATATATAAATAAAACAAAGTGACATATGGGTGCCCAGATAGCTCAGTTGGTACAGCGGGCGCCCATATATAGAGGTTTACTCCTCGATGCAGTGGGCCCAGGTTCGACTCCGACCTGCGGCCCTTTGCTGCCTGTCATTTACCCCCCACCCCCTCTCTCCCCCCTTTCATGTGCCCAAAAAATTATAACAAACAAAAAACAAAGTGATATATACATTTACAAAAAAAGATCAGCAGTTAAAGTGACTATATGTAACGTTTTTCATTTTTCATACAATGATCTTAAATGACCTGTAACAGAAAACGAGACTAACAGTGAGAAGAAGGCCCTTTTGATATAGTTTTCAGTAAGGCCTCTGCCGGGTTTGATTTTTCCTGCACAGTCCCAGAATGATTTGCTGCAGGTAGACGGCGCTACAGTAACACAATCTGACGGGTCCGATTTCTTTGTAACACCAAAAAGCCTGTGTTAGCGTATCCAGCCTTTTGAGCCAGATAAAAGGAAGCAGGAGATTTCTTTATATAGGCCTAATTGTATTGTAATGTTATTTTACAAGTTATCTGCTGTAGTTATGGCTGATACTGGGGCAGGGCCATTCACAGAAAAGAAGGAAATTAAATTAAGAACTAAAAGCTAAAAGGGAAAGACAAAAGGCGATAACGCAAGTCACACTCGATCTGGCTATCAGATGGAGACAATTACGGGATTGTAAATGATTCAAAACCCACCCCGAATTGGCCCTCAGGTATGTAATATGTCTATTTTATTCATAAAATAACTTTACAATGCGTGATGTGGTTGTACGCTTACTATTTTCTTTTCCCTTGTCCCCCTGTAACGTTACTTGTGAAAAGCGTCCGTGGGTTGCTACAACAAACTCTTAAAGTGCCCATATTATGAAAAAAACACTTTTTCTGGGATTTGGGGTGTTCTTTTGTGTCTCTGGTGCTTCCACACACATACAAAAAAAATCCATCCATGCTGTTTTGAGTGAGATACGGTTTCTGAATGTGTCCTGCTTTCAGTCTCCTAGTGAGCTGTTCAAAATCGGCGAGTGCAATCAAAGATAGTACAGAAGAAGATGAAAAGAGGTCTCACTCTGTAGCTAAAACAGAAACCAGGTGAAAAGAGGATCTGCAGCAGTGAGAGAGAGCTGTGCAGTACAACAACAATATGGTGTTTTTTGAAAATTAAACCATGTAAACCTATTCTGGTCTTAAAATACAGTTATGAACCTGAAAATGAGCATAATATGGGCGCTTTAATGCTCTGGCTCGTGACACAGTGACAACGTTGCCCGGTTTAGCTCATGATACATCCAAAGTAGGCTAGGTTACCGTATGCAACACTTGAAATGCAACGATTCATCTGCAACTTATTCTTTTATTGTAAATTAATGATTTTCTGTCTGAGCAAAACATTCATCGACAGCAGGTGTGGTAAAAACACTACCGCTTTTGTACAGAGGCCACTAGAATCAACACAAAATGAAAGTTACATATAGCCACTTTAAGTTTAATATTAAATTGTAAATAGTGGACGCTATACTACAGCTATTGATGCTGCAGCGACTTCCTATTTACAAAGTTAATTGCTTTTGATTGGACGGCACCAGGTTTTAATCGTGCCCCCCAGTTTAGTAAATCTATAAAACTAGCTAGATGTTGATAAAGACTTAGTAAGTGGACACATAAAGGGGCCTGTGTAAGGGGTTGAGTATAACTGCTCTCATGGACCCACTTGTACCTTGGCCCCGTTAGTGACTCACATGGGCAGACACACTGTATGGAGCTGATGGTCAAATTTGTATGGGCCTCAGGGCTCAGAATCAGTATCGCATGTGGGGCTCACATGAACATGTCGGCAAAATGTTTTTCCACTGTCATTCACTTCTGTCATTCATAGCTCTTAGATGCAATCAGTGTATCAGGGAACAGAGCTCATATGCTTTACAAGATTGATTAAAACCCGCCCTTATTCCGAATAGTGCGTTTCCTTGGATAATAATGGTTTGTGTATGTAGGTCGGTCTGTCTAGTTGTACCGTTTTGTCAAAGTGCTGTCTCATTTGAAAATGCAGCAGCAGGAGGACTCCAGGGCTACAAGTGTGTCGCAGAGGGATGCTTTCAGCTCCCCTCCTCTTCCCTCCTCTTCTCTCTTTTCTGTCATCATCCACACGCGAGTGCTTCTTTATGGTTTGGCCTTTAGTGAAGTGGTCCATTGTATATCATTCTATGAGCTCATGAACCTTCTGTGCCCCAGAGACTGTCCAACCGGGAGCTACAGTAACATTAAGACTAATATGTCAGTGATCAGTGGCTTTTTAATTTAATACAATAAATCATTCAAAACAGCCTTTTGTGTTTTAGATTTTGGTCCTCAGGATGCTTTAGGGCGACAAAATTTCCTGTCTTGGTCACAGTTGCTTTTATCTCAAACTGAATGAAATGGGGCTCCTAATCCTCCCCAGAGGCTTTTTCCCCCCCATGAAACCTGTATGTCCACAGGGTAGAACACCATGCAATCCCCCTTTCCTTGGGCACCTCTAATCACCTCTAAATCAGACGCCTTCAGCGATTTCACAGGACAATAGTGTTGCCACTGTTAAACCCTGAGGCAAATCACCATACGGAACAAGAGCAGGAGGTATCTGTAGCAAAATTGGAGCACCATATGTTTCTCAAAGGGCTTTTTGATAATAGTTTTCCCTGATATGAGTGCACACACACGCGCGCTCGCGCACACACACACACACACTCTCTCTCTCTCTCTCTCTCTCTCTCTCTCTCTCTCTCTCTCTCTCTCTCTCTCTCTCTCTCTCTAAATGAGGTTACCTCACCAGCTCAAGTCAACGTCAGCTGGAGTGCTTTAATCGTTTATCCATTTTTCTAGAGAATATTTTAATAATCCCCTGCAGACATGTTTGAAGACATAAAAATACTCTGTTTGGAATAATAGTGTGTATCTGATGTGGTTTTAACACAAACATTTTTATACCTTGTAATTTCTTTTTACTTCCACTCATTAAAAAATCTGGAATCTTATGAATATGCAAATATTGTTCTTTTGAAAAGTTGAACTACTCAACACAAGATGTCTCCTACATCATCCTACAAAATCATTATCTTTAAAGGTCCCAAGGCATGACAATTTCACTTTATGAGGTTTTTTAACATTAATATGAGTTCCCCCAGCCTGCCTATGGTCCCCCAGTGGCTAGAAATGGTGATAGGTGTAAACCGAGCCCTGGGTGTCCTGCTCTGCCTTTGAGAAAATGAAAGCTCAGATGGGCTGATCTGGAACCAAGGAGCAAGGTTACCTCCCCTTTCTCTGCTTTGCCCGCCCAGAGAATTTGGCCCGCCCATGAGAAAGAGAGAGACATCATGACTTTCAAACGAGCAAAGTGGCAGTTGGTCAAGCCCACACCCCCACCCTCCACCTTGCCCCCCCTCTCTCCTCCTCAATAGCTACAGACACAGAAATGGCACATACTAAGGAAAGCTCATTGTGGGACTGGCTCTAGTGGCTGTAATTCTACACCAAGGCTGAATTATGGGAAAGAGACTTCAGATACAGTATTAGGGGACCGCTAAGGTCTATATAAAAGCATCCAAAGAGCACCGTGTCATGGGACCTTTAAACTGCGAGACAGTTCAGGCAGCCCAACTCGTCTCAGCTCTACATTCACATGACATACTCCTCTCACTGCAATATAGCCATAGCACCCTTTTCACTATGGTGGTGTACTTATGCCGTCAGTGCTCTGCTCACTCTCTTGCTGTACGCCTTCTACCATACCACTCACCGGAAATCTATGCTGTCATGACTGCCACCGCCACTCTGTTTAAATAGCATTTAAAAAGCCACAGCTCCACCCTGGCACCCACCTGTAGGCTCTGAGTCTACCTTTCCCTTAGGGAGGGAAGTTAGTGTCGTTGCTCCCTACTCCCTGCTGTTCTGAGCATGATGTTTCCTTGAGGGTAACAACGACGTCTGAGTCTAGACGCCAAACATTAACACTGTCCATATTCTACGTTTACATAATCTATTCAAAGTGACTTGACTGAATGCACTTTATTATAATGCAAAACACAATCAAACATGAGTTATTTAAAGGAACACGCCGACTTATTGGGAATGTAGCTTATTCACCGTAACCCCAAGAGTTAGATAAGTCGATACATACCCTTCTCATCTCCGTGCGTGCTGTAACGCTGTCTGACGGCCCCAGCGGCAGCAGCCCATCACGGAAAATGCAGGTGAATGGTTCCAGTAATCCTACTGCTCCGAATTGTGACAAAAGTGACAAAATAACGCCAACATGTTCCTATTTACATGTTGTGATTTGTAGAGTCACAGCGTGTACAAAAAACAACGTAACATGAGACACAGCCGTCTTCTAACAGTAAACAAACCGGGAACTATATTCTCAGACAGGCTTGCTGCAAAGCAAATCACTCCGCCCAAGTAGCAGAAGTAGCAGAGCTTCGCCTTCTGAGAATATAGTTCCCAGTTTGTATACGGTTAGAAGACGGCTGTGTCTCATGTTACATTGTTTTTTGTACACACTGTGACTCTACAAATCACAACATGTAAATAGGAATATGTTGGCGTTATTTTGTCACTTATTCGGAGCAGTAGGATTGCTGGAACCAGTCACCTGCATTTTCTGTGCTGGCCTGCTGCCGCTGGAGCCGTCAGACAGCCTTGCAGCACGCATGGAGATGAGAAGGGTACTAGTGATGGGTCGTTCGCGAATGAGTCGGCTCTAAGAGCCGGCTCTTGTAGGTGAACGACGAGCTGGCTCGCATATCCGAAGAGCCGACTCTATTTTTAAAAATATAGCCTATAGAAATTAAATCATTATGTAATAATGAAATAATGAGTGAATTTTATTTTATTTAAAATAATTGACTAATTCAAAGAACAAAAAAATAATTATATAGGCACGCATTAGTTTCGACTGTCTGATCAGCCTCACATTCTGTTCCTGTCAATCATACACAAGGTGTCAACCAATTATACGGCATGAGGGAGGGGCCGAGCCATCAAAGACACATACACACTGTCAAACTCGGAGGAGAGGACAGAGGAGAGGAAAAACAGCTCTGAAAACAAAACCGAGAGAAAAAGAGGGACCAGTTTCATCCTTTCAGTTATTTATTTTTCTTTAATATGGGTTCTATTATGTTTTTCAGATTCAGATTGTATTTGTTTTGAATGTTGTTTCTATACATTACAAAGTTTTAATTTAAATGCAAATGTTTAATAGTATTATTTTTTCATAACAAATCAATGCATTTTTAAAGAAATTGTGAGACATTGTGAGTATGATTTCATTTAATAATTTAATTAGAATTGTTTTTCACACCTATCATAGTCAAAACATAAATTTTTTTAAAGAGCCGTTTGTGAGCCAAAAGAGCCGGCTCTTTTCAGTGAGCTGAGTCAAACGAGCTGGCTCACGAAAAAGAGCCGGAATGCCCATCACTAAAGGGTACGTATCGACTTGTCTAACTCTGGCGGTTAAGGTGAATAAGCTAAATTCCCAATAAGTCGGCGTGTTCCTTTAAATAAATAGTTAAACATATTGGGAACTACACTTAAAGGGTCTATACTCAATACTCGGAAAAAAGTGGTCTGGGATTGCCTTCACACGGCTCTCACAGACTGTTCCCCGACTCGTCAAATACCAACGCTTTGTCACGGACCTCGGCGCAAAAAACGGACCTGTACATGCTTACATGTACAGGTCCTATCCCATGACCAATCCCCTAACCCTAACCTTAACCACTCGAGGTCAAATGCCTAACCCCAACCAATTAAGCTGGGCAGGGTGGTATTTCAGAAAGCAGGTTTAGTGAAAACTGAGTTTCTTAACCCTGAGATGAGGGTAACTCTGGGTTTTCTGTTTCAGAAATAGAGGTAACTTCACCTCAGAGTCAGTTACTATGGTAACTGAGCCTGTGAACCTAACCTGGTCGGGAGAAGGTTTTCTTCAAGAAACCTTGAGTTTCTCTCAGTCTCCTCCCTCTGACACAGTGCTCTCATTTCTTCATTCATTCATTCAGTCTGGATCAGGCGCATTTTAGCGCAGTTTGTTATCGGCATGAATAAAAAAAAATATATGTTGGTTTATTAACCATGTTAGGCAGACTATAAAACGTTTTATTTATCAACACATGGCATTTCCTTTTGTCTACGATCCAGTTGATGAGGATGGTTTTTTTTTTTGGGGAAAAAAAAAAAAAGGGAGGAAATAAAAGGGGGGGCCCGATTTTTTTTTTTTCAAATTACTTTTTTTTTTTTTTTTTTTTTTTTTTTTCCTAATGTCACCCATCTATGCTCTTACATCCCAGCAGATTATTTGTGTCGCATTAAGTTTTTTTGCAAACGGCATTTGTCTTTACAACATTGGTGATGTGGAGCAAAAAGCCACTGCAGCAAAGCGCCGTCAGAAGAGTGTGACTCGATCGCAAACGTGTTTAAAACGTTTTTAAAAGGACTTCCACAGTATTGCAGGTGAATGAAATAAAAGATTATGGATTATAATTCTGATAATGATGGTGCTGCAGCCTCAGAATGGGATTAGTAGGACTAGGACTTTTTCGCCCACAGGATTGCACCTAAATGAAATAGATTATAGGTTCAATACCATTTCACCAGTAATGTTAGGCTATACTTATGATTAAAAATGATATACACTATATTGGAATATACGCATTTACTCTAGCAGAAATTTTCTCTCTCTCTCTTTTGCAGCAGCCTCTGTGTTTCTTTTTTTTTAAACTCGCTGTATGTGCGCATGAGTATTTCCACCGACCCGTTTGTTTGTGGTTGTTACCATGGTGAATCGTAGAATCATGGCTCCATTCATGCTGCCTTTTTATTGTGGTGGTGCATGCGCGTGAACCTACTCTGAGTTGATTGAACCAACTCATATCAGCTGTTCTGGAACCAAAAACTCAGAGTTTCCCATCTCAGGGTAAATCAACTCAGACTCAGTTTGTTCAACCTTCTACCTGAAATAGGGCCCTGGTCTTGGCGTGGCCATAGTGGGATTCGTAATTTTGCGCACGGCCAAGAAATAGTTTTTTTTTTGTACGGATTTAACAACTGAGATATAATGTAATGTTACTCAGTGAGCTTTAGAGGTGCTAGTAGGTGGATTTTGAATGGGGACAGAGCCCCGCCCCCTGTTTTCAGTCTCATGCTTAGCTAAGCTAACCGGCTGCTGGCAGTAGCTTTATATTTGTCCTACAGACATGAGAGACATCCTCTTAACTAAATATTGGGAATAAGTGTATTCACTAAAATTATCTTCCTTTAAGGAAACAATAGGCACAGGATTTAAACAAGACACGGTATCGTGGGAAACTCTCTGCAGTCTAAACCATGGATTAGCAGCAGTAAGTTAGTATGTTGATGCGCTGTGGCAGTTATAGCAGAGGGGATCTGCTGTCACTCTGAATGCCTCAGCCCGGCAGGCAGCCAATAAATACAAGGAGTAGTCCGAAGAAGACAAAGATGTTTCCTCATTAAAAAATGCAACACCCAAACATTCTCAATCTACCTTTTAATAACGTGCCTTATTGCACAGCAGCAGTATTGATATTAAGTTGTAAAAGATTTATGTTGACTTTGTATGTCTTGTGCTCCATTATGCTATCACATTGAATTATTCTGCCATGGCAAGCACATCTATAGTTTTGAATCTAGAGACACTGTCTGTATCTCTAAGAGGTGAAGGTCAGAGATGGGAACATCAGTCATATTCAGACAATGGCAGCACTGGAGAGCGCGGGCTTGTGCTGAGGAGGAGAAAGCCTCAAGGATCCCCGTTCAGCAGATGGGGGTGTGGTAGCAGGGCAGAGGCAATTAGGCCAGCTATAATCGTCCATCTGCTTTTCTCCATCGCCGTCCCCTCAGCCAGAAACAAGGCTGCCCCCAAACCTGGAAGACAGGGCACCTACTGTAGCAAGAAAACCCCTGACAGAGCACGATGGAACTAATTCAACTCTGTCAGCTATTTTTCCTTCAAGTGCACTCAAACACTCTTTGTTTAACCTGCACCTGCTTCCTTTCAGGTTCTCTCCCTCAACTCCTTCTTCTCTACTTCAACAGTTTTCTTCACTTTCCAGAACAACTGACCCATGGGCATCTTGTATCTTAATGGTAATTGCATGCACATACTGGAAATAAATACTGCAGAATAGACAAAAACACACTGCTGGTGTAAACATATTGTCTCTCTACCAACATACTGGTATGATAAATCTCTACATAAGAATATCCTACTGAAGAGTATATTACGCCCTCTGTCTGCTTCTATATTTGGACTATATCCGCCCGTTTACATGTGGTTGAACGACACTTTGTACAAGCTAGTTCATTTTAAACACACCGTGCCCCTCATACATTGAGCCTCAATCTGACCTACACAGTATTTATGTGTGTGATAGATATTATCCAGTCAAAGTGCCCCTAAATATTCCAAACCTGCTGGATGTTCAATAATAACAAATATGAATAAGAGCTATTCAATAATATGTAATTTAAAGCTATCTGAAAGTTTTTTCTGGTCGGTTTGGCCTTTTTGCCACCTGTAACATTTAAGTGCCATAATTGCCATAATTATGACGAGGTCTTTAAATGGAACTGAGGTTTAATGACTTTCCATTTATTCATTCAGTTCAAAATCTAAATGAAAAGTGTCTAACTTATCAAAAACAGAGCCCACTTTCTCAATATGTCGTAAGAGAAAGAACAAGATGTTGTTTTTTTTTATGGCAGAAAGCTTCTAGTTTTTGAATTGTGAAAAAAATTGACTTCTTGATTGGATTAAATTGCTGTTGAACTGACCTCACCTCCAAACCACCATTGTCACAGATTAATGTGAATGCTGCACAATTTTGCTTCCTAATGTTAAAATCAGGCCAATCTTGTTCTGGATGAAAACCACTGGGGAAAAGCAAGTCACGGTAACTGTGCACATACTGAGCATCCAGAGACCCATCTGCTGCAATATTCTGCCTGTCTAGAAAAGACATAACATTTTGCCGGTTCATTTCAGCTGTCTGTCATTTTTCTTTTATCAAAATGTCTGTTAGTTACTGTGAGTATGGATTATAATGAGCTTTAGTAGTAAAAATTCAGAATGTATTGTAAGTATTGTAAGTATGGGTGCTTATTTAGCCATTTTCTATCAAATTAGACTTACAGTACTGTGGGGACTTGACACGTATTATGGCAGCTTTAAATCCACACAGTGCAGCTCACTCCAGAGGGTATACTGTAATAAATGCTTGAAACACCAGATACATAGATACAGAATATACTGTATTATAGGACAAACTTCGAGAGTTGTCAGCAGAACCAGGATAGGCTTTATATCATACAGACTGCTTTCTTCACACCTACCTGCCCCAGGGAGAGTGTCAAGCCACAATACAGTGTGTAGCCTTTGCCACCAGTGGTGCATTGACCTTCTGCAGTGCTAACAGGTCACGTGGCGTACAGTTCCTGCCTCAGTAGGCCAGTAGCCTGAGGAGATGGAAAAAACATACCAAGCATTCACGTCTATCAAATAAATTGCCTTTTCACCAATTATGGTAGTTTTCAGCACCTGGTATTGCGCTAACACCCTATTTATGTTAAAAGACATTTAATCTTGAATCAGTAAAACTCTAGACTGCACACTCACCAGAATGACCAACTCCCAGAGGAAATGGAAAAAGATTCATTCAGCTAGAAAAAAAAAGAAAGAACTGAAGGAGGCTTAAAAGAAAAAGGCTTTTTTCTCTGAGCTGTATTGAGGTTTGTTCTATCCGGGGGCATCAGCCTTACTCACTCAATGATCTGCAGAAACGCATGTCAAGAGGTCAGTGCATTAATAGCTGTTATTTTTTAGTCTGCAACACAGAGGGACCTAAGAATAAAGCTAGATTGAGGTGCGCTTATGTTGGGGATAACATTTTACAGCTAGGCATTTTATTCACAAAACAAGATTGTCCCAACACAATTTATTTCACAACATTGAATGAATGCTTTAATTCGAACATTTTAAAATCATAAAAACACAAACCAAATACACAGAAACAAACAAAATATTAATTTAACATGTCCGAAAAGGAATAGGAAGAAGCAAAAGCTTATTTAATCCTACCCCCTTTTCCACTACTATATAATAATAATCATGAATAGGTAAATGTTTACATCATAAAGTATTTATATCATATTTAACATGTTCTTTACAATTTCCTATAAGTATATTTACACACTACAAGGTAAAGACAATTTTCCTATGTATATATTGACCATAAAAATAAATAAATAATGTAAGTAACCATATAAATAAATCTGATAGTCAAAACCCTTCCTCCTCACTGTATTTTGTGAAAACCATATTTTTGTACCGTTTTTTAAACTGGGTCATACTTGGACATTGCTTTAATGATGTACTCAACCCATTCCACAATTTCACTCCACATATAGAAATACAAAAAGTCTTTAATGTTGTACGAACACAGACGTTTCAAAAAGAACTCAATTACAACAAATTATATCCCCCATCTCTATTAAAAAATATTTTTGAATATTGCCAGGGAGTATGTACATTATTTGTGCCATTTGGAAATCAACCAGATCATTGAATTCCAGTGTTTTTGATTTTAGGAATAGTGAGTTTGTATGTTCTCTGTAACCGGTATTATGAATTATCCGTATTGCTCTTTTTTGAAATATTGATAGTGTACTTTTTGTCCCAAAGGTTTGGTATTGTCCCAAACCTTTGCAGTAACTTAGATATGGTAATACAAGTGAACAGTAAATAATCTGGAGTAATCTGTGGTCCAGAATGTGTTTTGCCTTATTGAGTACGGAAATGCTTCTTGAAAGTTTGTTGTGTACATGTTTTATGTGAGATTTGCATCTTATTTTGTCATATATTATTACACCAAGAAACTTATTTTGATTGACTATTTTGATGTCCACACCGTCCACCTGTAGCTGTACTTGAGTACTCTTTTTACAATTACCAAATAACATGATTTCAGTTTTACTTAAGTTTAATGATAGTTTGTTTTTGTCAAACCACCTTTTTAGTTTGCACATTTCCACATCCAGTAGTTCCTTTACATTTTTTTTTCAAATAATTTTTTTTTTTGTGTCATCTGCAAATAGTACTAATTTAAATATTTTTGATACCTTGCAAATATCATTTATATAAAGAAGAAACTATTTTGGACCCAATACTGACCCCTGGGGGATGCCACAAGCAATATCCAAGCATAAATATGAATAATCTCCCAAATTCACATATTGTTTCCTGTCTCTTAAGTAAGTTTTCACCCAGTGCAATACTACCCCCCTGATCCCAAACCTTTCCAGTTTGTTGATTAATATGTTATGATTTATTGGTTCAAAGGCTTTTTTAAGATCTATGAAGACTCCAATTGCATATTGTTTGTTGATGTTGATGCCAGTGATGTTGAGCAATTTGATCTGAATCCATATTGACTGTCTTTAATACAGTGGCACAACAGTTTGAGTAATTATGCTTTCATTAGTATCATTTTCAGCTCCAACAGGCAGCTGTTTTCCAGATTGGTTCTAGTCAGGCTAGTTTTCAACCTTAGCTTGTTCGGAGCTGTACAGACGTCAGGCCATCCCTCTAAGTTAGATGATGATTAGCCTGCCAATGCTATAGTAGAAATAGGTATGGTTTCTAGTAGGCTGTGTAGAAAAATATAGTTTGTTTAAAATTATAAAAATTAACCTGGTAAATGCATTACATGGTTCTGTTTTTGATTATTGCATAAATCAACTCCACATGAACGCCTGCCAGAGACTTGTAAGGATGCTGAGGATTTTGTATGTTCTTAGTATAAATGCAGACTGCAGTGAGTTGAGCAAAATGCTGTCTATTTTGGTTTTTGAGACATCCATCATTTAATGCCTCCTCTAAATGTAGATTGTATTTTTAGTTTGTCCAGAAAGAGAACCATACCTGCATTCTCCAAACATTGCTTTGCCACAAGGAGAGAAAAGAATTACATCAGGCATGCACTAGTGGCTTGGGCAATCAGCACAGCCATAGTTGCACTTGATGAAATACCTTCTGAAAAGGCCACCTCTTCACATTTGTGAAAGTCACCTTCCATTATCTTCCAATTGTGTGAGTCGGGTGTTCTTTGAGCGCTGTAATGTTATCTTTTACAAGTGTGGCAGGAGCCTGACATTTGTAAACATTCACTTTACTTCCTATTCCTTTGATTCGATGTCTTTATGACCAATCAGATATGGCTCCTGTTCTCCTGACGGCTGTGGATGCAGCCAGCTAGACGAAGAAGACTTCCATAGCTGCACTCAGCTTTCTAGTTAAATGCCACAGTGTCATCGCGCTGGTATTTCACAGAACGGCTCCGAATCATGTGTCTCTTGCCACTCTACAACATGTGACTGGATTTCGATGAAATACACTGGACTTATAATAACATAGCAGTGTGACCGTTTGGCAGTTGATTCCAGATAAAAGTGTGTGGGTGAAATTACATGTGAAATTGGCAAAGAGAAATGGAGTGTGTGAACTGGTAGTGTGAAAGACAAGCAACAGTCCTCTGAGCATATTGAAAAATTTGCAATCTGCGGTCTGTTGTGGTTTTAATGGTCAGGCAAGAATCTGAATTTACTCCTCAATATTATAATGATTCACATGTGCAAGCAACATCATTCTCATTGTATTCAAATTAGGACATTTTCGTTGAACAGGTTTTTATAACCATTGCCATATGATGATAGATGATGCCGCCCTTTCTTATAGGTCTTCCTGCAGTTACTTACAAGCAAATTACAGACATTTAAAGGATCCCAGACTGTTGACAGCTTAGCCTTTCCAAATTGGACAAAGGTAAATGACTTCAGGCCTCTGGGAAATGGCTGTAAAGTTTAACGGCCTGTTTTAAAAGATTTCTTTCATTCTCACTGCATTTTGTAGTGAGAATAGACTGTAGTTCATGGCTTGCGATTGACTAGATTTGATGATTGACTTGATGAAATCAGTTTCAAGTACAAAAGTCGCATAGCCATATTATAATTGTAAATATAAAATGTACATTTACTTTTGAAATGGCCACCGTTTCTTTATTACATTTCAGTCATGGTTGAACTGCATTACATACGAGGAAACTCGTACCAGAACAATGTCATTACAATATCATACACATATAAACCTATCTTACCATTTCAACCTACATGAACTGAATGGACAATAAGGTTGATGAGAGCGGTGAGAGTGAACTAAAACATCAAAGTTGCAGCCCGTAAAACCAAAACAATGAGCTGAAAGACTCTAAAATGCTCGGTAGAGCTGAGGGGAACTGCAGGATCGGAACCGAACATGTGGCCGCTGCACCCAAGGACTGAGCCTCTGCACACGGCCGTGCGCTCCACCACGTGAGCTACCCAGGCGCCCACCAAAATATGATTTTAGCCCTAAAATACCATAGTTGAATCAGCTGCTCTCAGTCCCACATTTTCTACATTACTTGATGCAGCCCAATGCCATGAAAAAAGAAAGAGTGGGATAACAAGGATTCAAACCCACAACTTAATAAGCACATTGTTCAGACCCCAGCTGGCTGATTCATCAAAACACCCTCTACAAAGTGTATTCATAAAAATAAAAGTGCAAGTGTGATCATGTTAAAGGTAGTGTAGCTGCCAAATTATGTCCTGTGACATAGAGAAGAAGTAGAAGAAGAAGTAGAGCTGTGCTTCTGGCAAAACCTTCGCTGGTAGTAGCTAATGTAGCATGTAGAGCCTGAGAGACGTCTGCACAGGCTGTCATTCATTTCCATTATCCCTGAGTCAGAGCGCCAATGGAATTATCAATCAGTCTGTGGATACTCATGCTGAAGCTGTCATGTTCTGGAGAGAGCTGTGACGGCAAAAGATGGATGGCGCATCCCGACGCAGGCAGTATCCTTAACGGGACAATAATGAGCTCAATGTAAGTTGAGCAGGACTCAGCATTAAATGACTTTACCGTTGGTTTGCACCGGACACCGGGGAAAAACCTGATTGAGGTCAGAGGAACAGTTAAGTGAAGTTCACCTCTGAGGTGTTGCATCAGTATGACGCAGAAATGATTTTCAGAGTGATTCTGCAGATAAAACTGATGACGGTAATAACTGTCCTCCTGTTGGTGGAATCCATGCAGGTCAGGTCCACCAGTTATAGAAGTAGGCCATGGTGTGGCAGCGAAACACCTGAGCCAATCACTGGCTGACAAACAGGATCAAGGTACGCCCTACAGCTTTGATGGAGCAGCGTCAGGTGTCTTTTCTAAAGATTTATAAATAGCACATAGCTGCTCCCCCGAGCTGCAGATCTGCCTTTCTCTCAGTGTCATTAAGCCCAATTGGAGCGGTAATTGCTTATAGCGAGGCAGTCAACCACATCGCTGATAGATGGAAGGACACGACAAGACTATTTTTGGCAAAGCTGCTATGTCTGTGGATGGCGGTAATGGGACACCTTTTTAGCAGCAAACCATTTTCTCATAAAATTTTACCTTACAGGTGCTGCCAAACCCCAAGTCCAATTTCCTCATTACAGTGTGCAGTTATGCTTGAATAGAGAGGGAATTAAGATGTACTGTTTTACAGTATCATTTCCTCAGTATGCGCAGCATCAATATCACACATCCCAGATTTATTGTTGACCCAGCCAGGGAGCCTTCACACAATGAGCTATTATGATTGTTTTGTCAAAAACATTACACACGCACGAGCAGCAGGCCGTTGAAATGAGAGCTCCCATCAAAAACAAGAAGAACGATGCATCTCTCTTTTTCAAGTCATTCTCTTTACTCATGGGGGTTCCGCTTTTTCTGGCTCCTCAGAACAACCAGCCAAAAGGTTATTTTTCAGCTCGCCACCTCACCTGCCGCAGTCTGTTCGATGACAGATAAATCCAGTGGTTTTGCTCTGAGTCTTGTGTCTGCAGATGGCACGGCGGTGCTGATGGTGCACTCAGGTGTACTGGAGACTGCACAGGGACGTGAAGGGGGGAGGCGGGGGGGTATACACAGGGTATGAGTAATAGTAACACTATCTGGACTGTGAAATGCTAGGGAGAAATGTGAGGAATGGACGAGCCAGTGCCATGGCAACAAAAACAAAGAAAAGGCAGCATAGCTGAGACTCCCAAGCTGACGGTTTGTGTGTGTGTGTTTGTGTGTGTGTGTGTGTGTGTGTGTGTGTGTGTGTGTGTGTGTGTGTGTGTGTGTGTGTGTGTGTGTGTGCGCATGCGCAATTGAAATAGTTTATACACTTTTCAATAAAAAAATGCCTTTCCCCTTCTCACTTTGTAATAAATGAAGCCCAGTGGAAGATATACAAAACAATACAACAAAGTTTGCACCGCGTCCATGACCTCGGGGTCACACATAGACAGATTCCCTTGAGTGTTTACAAAGGGCTCCTCAAGTTCATTTCCTACACTGCGGGAAGAATGGCTGCTTTTGGAAACCTCCTGGGGAGACACAACAAAGTGACCTCATGGCTCTGCAGTGGGCCGACTACAGAGCAGGATATGGCAGCTCCTGCCTCTGTCCCTCTGCCAGTGGTATATTATTAATCTGCCAGCTGTATATTAATAAACCTCAAAGACCTCAACTCATAGTGCCACTGCATGTTTGCTTGTTTTGCCCTTGCAACGGTTGTGGTCTTAATTTATAATATTATGGGATGTTCCAGACTGGACAAGGTCAAGGCAGTTTGTGTCTTTTAAAGTATGCTAACGGTCCCACAGTGACAGTACTTTAGAGGTGCAAAGATGTATTAATTAATTCCTTAAAGATATTATTAATTAATCGATTAGTTGTCAATTATTAAATGAATTGCCAACTATTTAGATTTGATAGATTAATCAGTTTATTTATAAAATAAATAAATAAATAAAAATCTCTCTGATTCCAGCTTCTTAAATGTGAATATTTTCTAGTTTCTTTACTCCTTTATGACATTTAACTGAATATTTAGTTACACTTTACTTGAAGGTATCTACATAAGAGTGACATGACACTGTCATTAACGTGTCATAAACATTATAAACAAGACATAAACGTTTATGACATAACGCTTCTTTTATTAATTGTCATTTGTTTTTTGTCATGACAAGTTATGGTTAGGGTTAGGGTTCATATGTCATGGCAGTGTCATGTCACTCTTATGTAGAGGAAAGTGTTACCGAATATTTTTAAGTTGTGGACAAAACAAGACATTTGAGGACATTATCTTGGGCTTCACCATTTTCTGACACTTCATAGACCAAACAACTAATTGATTAATAATAAACTTAAAAATAATCGACGGATTAATCAACAATGAAAATAATCGTTAGTCGCAGCCCTACAATGCGATGCTAACGTGCTGATGTTTAGATGCTGATGGGAATAGGACTGGGTACCGAATTCGATACTTTTTAGGCACCAACCGAATTGCCTCTAGTATGATATTAGTATAAAAAAAATGCCTTGTCATTCAATACCAAATTTCAATACCTAAGGAGCAAATGTAATCAGTGTCAGTGAGCCAATAAGCATGCAGCATGCTTCTACCAAGATCTAATAATGCTGGTGATTGGTTATCTTACGCAAAGAGATAGGCTAATGTATTCGGAGCTGAAAAATACATAAAAAGAGTTGTGCTGTAATGTGTAATGTAATTTCTTTTTGTTAAAATTGATTTTATAAAATTGGGGTAAAAAAGGGGTCTTCAGGAACCAGTATTGAAGTCACGGTATTGCTAACAGTACCGGTATCAAAATCTTTTGATACCCAGCCCTAAATGGGAATGCCATTAGTTTTCCAGGTATTTGGTCCCAAACCAAAGTATTGGACAAATTGAAATATTTACCTGATGAAAAGCTCCATCATCATCATGAGCAGAAGACATTTCGTTTCAGTCTGGAGCAAAATGGTGGACCAACTTACATTCCAGTACATAGAGCCATGCCCCCTCTAGACACACACATAGACATACAGTACACACAGTCTCCTATATGCATGTTATGATGCTAAGCAGATTATGGATGTTTGTGATGAGATCCACACTGAGCTTCCACAAACTAAAGACTTTATTAAAAGGCCCATTTAAATTCAACTATGATACAGTAAGAACACATTCAACTTAAAGCATAAAATCATGAATCAAACACAGAAGAGCATAGAATAACCTTCATAATATGTTTTGAGATCCTGCTGAATTTGGGAAATCATACAAGAAGCGAGAGGGAAGCTTATTATTCTGGTTATATTGGACACTAACCAGGCTTGTGGGGAGATCAAACTGAATAAAGTAACGTATCAAAACTGAACTAAACGCTTATAAATTCAGGAGTAGCTGCCCGTCCTAATTCTAATGCTTTGACAAAGCTCTGTATCTCCAGATGTTGATTTAATGTTAAAGGAGTTTCATGTGAACATATGGTATCTGCTGTCTATTTTAGGATAACTTTTGGAATGGCATGCACATTTTCTTTCTTCGTTTTGTTTGTTGCTCACCTTTTGATGTGTATTTCAATTCTGTAATAGGTCTCTCTTGAATGTTGTACGTAATACGTGATTGCGTTTTCTTTAGGAGGATGCCCTCAATTAAAAGATAGTTAGGCCTTGGCGATACAAGAAATTATCCATATATACAGCACATGGATTAATATGCAAGTGTGACATGCAACCAGCTTACAACACACGATATACAGTATGTGATCATGAGGTTAAACTGAGGTTAAGTGGGATTTAAGATGATTTAGGATATGCATTTGGGTATTTGACATAGGGTGGGATGCATGTAGTGGACTTAACCATAAATGTTAAGCGCCACTCTAATCAATTGATATACACTAGGCACGTTTCTGATTCCCCTGTTGACTGAGGAGGTATCCACCATCGCAGTTTTAACAGATGATTCGAGCAGTCAGCGTTTCTTGCATCTTAGTGCCCCTGCGGCTATTCGCACAGTTGTGAAAGTTTATTGGAGCAAACTAATATATGCAGAGGAACCACTGCAGGACAAAAAAAACATGACCAGGATGATTAAATTAAACTTGACTAAATAAGGGAGCCTAAATAAAGTTGGTTTGAAGGCATAGGCGATTTAAAAAAAAAATACTGTTTGAGTTCCTAGATATAGATTATTTTTTTTATTGAGAAGTTTGTTTTGTGTCACAAAGGAAAAAAAATACTTCCAAACAAAATTCAGTGCTTGAGATTGCCTTGCCAACCAAAGTTTCTGCCTGAACTCAAAGCAGGATATTAAAACAGGCTATTCTGTAAACATACGGAGTCCTCGTGTCAGTGAGCATCAATCTCCAAACATCACACAGATCTAAAGTCAGTTTAATACATCCACTGTCCAGAAAAATACCTCAGCAAACACACCGACACATTTATTTTTTATTTTTTTATAACTTGACTGCTGTAATTTACTTGGTGTCATGACACAATATGCAGCTTTAATCCGCTCTCAAACTCTGTGATTAATATTGATGCTTCCATTTGAATTTATCTTGTGCCCTGTAGAAGTGAGTCTGCTTATCTGGGTTTACCACTTCCATTTTATTTGGATAATTGATGCCGGATGATTGTCAAATTGTAGGCAGCTGTGATTCCAAACATTTGAAGCTGTACAAACTTATTAATAGTTCATCCAGGGGCAAGCATTCAAACTGCACAACATTTCACAACTACTTTGTGTTGCATATTCCAACGGGCATCTATTCTCAGATGTGTGTTACAGCCTGCATCTTTTATAGATATACATCCTCCCCTACAGGAATACTCACATCGCTATCTGTTTTCTCTGTCATTCTCCATTTCTTCCTCTCTATTTCATCCTGCTTCCATTTTTAATTCCAAATGGCACTAATGTCCTTGGGCTGCTCTCCATCCATTGTTAGCGTTAGTGTGTTAGTGCTGAAAAGGATAGGAAAGTTTAAGGGGGCCCATATAGCTGCTCATGACACATGTATTACAATGTTGCACATCTCAAAGCTAAAGTGCTATACATAGTGTGATCGGATCTTGTCAAATATACTGAATGTCATGTGACTGAAAACTATTTTAACTGAGTACTTTCACGCCAAGAGGTTATATTGTTACTTTAAGACATTTTAATTCTGCAGTATCAGATCAGCATGATCCAGACAGTGACCCCTTTCAACTGGATAGGCAACATAAATCAGATGTCAACCAAGGGTCAGCACAGTAATCTATTAGGCCTATGTAAAATACCTCATATTGATAACATTAATACCAGGTCATAGAGGTCAGCAGAGGAAGTATTTAAAAATATGGCAGGATAGTGACATGTAAGTATTACTGAAAGTAGATAGAAAAATCTAAAATGTGGCCCTTACATTGATGATATATTAGTCCAATATTATGAATTATTAAATATATGAAGCAGTCAGTGGAATGGAGTTCCTATAGAAGTCCATTGAAGCAGTCTAGATACAACCAGCAATGGCATTTTATTTAGTTGTTCAAATTAGCATGTTTAGTTGTAAATAATTACTTTTAAAGCCAGCAATGTACACTATCTCTGTGTTTTCCATACTCTCCATTGGTGCATTAAGTTAACAAGTGATACGTCACCCTATATCTACTACTATAATAGTTGCAAAGAAACTATGCTTTTAGCCATATTTCGACAAAATGATGACTGGAACTATACTAAGCACACTGTACACAATGTCACTAAAATAGTGGACTATGCTGCAGGGTTAAAAAAGGGAAAATTCACATTGTGAAGATGTGTCCCTAGAATCCATTGAAAGTGATATAAATTTAAGATGAACAGAGCTGCTTTTCTTCATGAAGGAGCAAACTACAAACTTGTATAGCCACCCTAAAGCCTGCAGGGGCTCAGTGTCTGATAGTAAAGATTGATTTTAGGTGGAGTATCGCTTTAAGGAGCTGCTACCTGACCATTACAAACAAATTCTAAATAAAACACTATTAATTCAATATGCAACTTCAGTGTAAAACCAGCATCATTAGCATCGGCCCCAAAAAAACCCACATGGGTCACATCCCACACCATAGGGTGTGGTTCAAAATCCCGGTCCATAAACCTGCATTTGTGGAAGTTTTTTGTTTGTGAAAATTCTCCTTGGCTTCATCATTACGGACCACCCCTTTCACGTTACACACGTCATTTGATCGATTCATACATTATCTGTAAGCACTTAACCTTAGAGGGGCCTGGGGGTCTGGAGCCGATCCCAGCTGACATTGGGCGGGGTGCACCCTGGACAGGTCGCCAGTCAATCACAGGGCTGACACGGGAGGACGGGGGAAAACCAACATGCAAACTCCACACAGAAAGGTTGGTGGGTTCGAACTCGGAACACTTTTGCTGTGAGGTGACAGTGCTAACCAATGCTCCACTGTGCCGGCCTCATTTGATCCGTTAACATACTAATATTGATTAGTGTAGCTTTAAGCATCAGGACTGTTTTACACCAAGTTATCTACCACAGTTATCTAGCTCAGAAAATCAACCAGCAGTCCTAGATTCAGAACCACACCCAAAAACTTCACATACCGTGCTGATGTGTCATATCTCGTCCACTTCGTCCTACAGTATTCACACTCTTTATTTCACACGTCATCAATGCATCATTAAACACAATTTCAGAAGGGACGATGATCATATGTAAGCCGCGTGAAATGGGGAACCCCAAATGAGCTACTAAAAGCTTTTCGGAGGGGGCCCGATAACAATAAACAAACAACAGATAATATACAAACCAAAAACTCAATTTACCATAGACAGAAAATAGACAAATACAGAATACAACAGAATACAGACACTTAACAAAATTAATTAAAAAAAAGGCTGTGCAGGCTGGTCTAGACAGACTGACAGCTGCTGAGAAGCAGCAGCTCACATCACAACGTCCCTCCCCAGGACAGGAGCTCCTCTAAGTCTCATTAGGGCCGAACTGGCAGCTCAAGTGAAAGAAAAGAGGGCCACGAGCCCAGCCTCCCATGGCAGAAACCTCCCCATCGCTCACAGGAGCTCTCATTACTTCTCCCCTCTTCCCTATGTCCCCCAGCACCCTCTCCTTAAGGCAGCCAGCTCCATCCATCAGCTCTATCGATCCTGTCTCCCCCTGGTGCGGTACCTGCCTGTTTGAGACTAAGTGGGAAGGATGGCAGAGCTGGCATGATATTTCAGCTTTCCAGTGACAGCCTCGTCCCCTAGGGATGTTACAAGGTGAACCAGTGTCTGGGCTTCTTGGAGGAAGTGCTCCACCATAGATCTAAATGAAGGAGCTCTCCCCAGAGGAATTACTAACAATATGTTTTTCCTGCTTGGACATGGGAGTAATAATCAATTCTCTGTTGCTTCCGCTGCTGGTTCCACTGCTTGCTAACAAAAAAGGGTATCACTTTCCTTTTGATATTACACATGAGATGGCAGTAGAAACCTCTCTTTGCTCAAAACAAACCAAACCCTTTCTATTTTGCACTGTCATAACTGTTGTTTAAAATTTGACACTGATGTCTCACACAAGAACTGCTGTAAATCCTTCGAAAGAGATTTAAGAGCGTGTCACAGAGAGTTCCTTTTGACTTTGATCTTATTACTCTGATGGTTTTTGGACAGAGAAGCAAGCATAAGCTTTTAAAGAGATTGCCTTGGAGAAAACCCATTTTAGAGCGTTCTGACATGAGCACTTGTTACACTTCTAACAGGGAGTAAATACACAGTATGAGACACTGTTCAGAAATATTTTTCATTTTTTTAATCCAAAATGTGTTCAGTATGTTTCTTCAGGTTCACTCACAGTGCAGATCCATCTGGCTGCGCAACGGTTCTGTTGCGCCACACTTCACTTTATTCCTACGGGTGACGTCAAGCGACTTTAACGCGCCCGCAAAGCATCCCGGGAAGGCGGCGCTGCATTTGAAAAAAATGCTGCGCCTCAGAAAACCTGGCCGATGCCCATCTTTAAGCAAATTAATCCGTTGAACGCGACGTGACTATCCAGTAGAAGTAGACGAAAATCTTTCAAACTGACCTTTGTCGATCTGAAATGAAGACAGATTCAGCAACTGCATGGCCTATTTCTCGCTTAAAATGTTTTCAGAAACACGTTTCGGTGAACTATTTTGTAAAATACGAGATCGTATTCTCAACGAGCCTCCATGACACTCAAGTTGAAATTCTCAAGCAGCCAGACCCACGTCACGCGTTCGTCCAATCAGCTGCCGGTCAAGGGCGTGGAGCATCAACCAGGGATGTATGACGTCGCAACACCACGCTTCAGTCGTGTAGCAAAAATGGATCTGCATTGTCAGAGTTAAAGCTGTACTGCGTAGTTTCTACTCATTTGGCAATGGCTTGAATGTAACATTGAATATGACGTTCATTAATATAAAAAAGTTACGCACTAAAGCTTTAAAAGGCCTTAGGCATTAAGATTTCACTTTATGAGGTTTTTTAACATTAATATGCGTCCCCCCAGCCTGCCTATGGTCCCCCAGTGGCTAGAAATGGCGATAGGTGTAAACTGAGCCCTGGGTGTCCTGCTCTGCCTTTGAGAAAATGAAAGCTCAGATGGGCCAATCTGGAATCTTGTTCCTTATGAGGTCATAAGGAGCAAGGTTACCTCCCCTTTCTCTGCTTTGCCCACCCATGAGAGAGAGACATCTTGGCTTTCAAACGAGCAAAGTGGCAGTTGGTCAAGACCACACCCCCACCCTCCACCTTGCATTCATAATCCATGTATACGCTGTTTAAATATATTTTTTGTACATTTTTTAGTTAGATTTGTTAGCTGGATTTACATTTCTGCCAAGGTGTTATGTCATAGCTGATATGTGCCTCCTCAAGAATGCTGAACTAAATGTTGAGGCTACAGACAGACGCAGGTGAAGATTGTTGATCGTTTAGACAACATTAAGGAATTTTAAGTCCTACTCTGTAATAATCTGCTTTCAGTATCACAGTATTTAGCAAAGCCACCTCTATTACAAGACATGCTGTAAGTATACAGTAAGGGGGGCAGTAGCACAGTGAGTGCAGGGGCAGAGGGGTTGTCTAATTGAATATGTTAGTCTGACTAATTGATCCTTTCATCTGACTGAGGTTTGTGCAAGTTAGAATCTATGGCCCCGACCATGGCTCTGAGATATCCATCGCTAATTAGATAACTGTGTGTTTGTTTGTAAATCCATGGCGCTGTCCGTGGTGCTTAAGTAGCAGACTGATTTGTAATTGCGACTTTTCTCTGAGTTCCGCCCTTCTCTTAGTGTCGTCTTGGATCTATATTATAGAACACATGGAACAACTGCCCCCGGCCTAGCTATGTGGTTTAGACTCTAAACCATATAGCTAGGCCGGGGGCAGTTGTTCCAGGAAAGAGCTGCAAGAACGGAAGATAAAACATGAATTGGTATAATCACTGTTGTAATGTTCTTCTATGAAAGTTGGAGTGGGGCTGTAAGAGCTTATCATTGTCACAGTGGTGTTATTAAACAGTCCTGTTCTTCAATGGCCTTCTACTCAGTACAGTATTATCATCATACACGTTCCACTATCAGTCCAGACCCAGTGGGTCACAGTACTTCTTCTCTGACCCTTTCATTATTAAGGAATATCAGATGCTTGAATCATCAGTGATTCTTTCTTCTATCTTTAAATATGGCTTTCTGTTCTTTTTTCCTCAGGGTCTTCCTGCTTAGATACGTCACACGCAGGCTAATTATTCCGAGTTCAGTCTAAATGATTACATTTGTAAATGAATAATATTTATAATTGGGTTCCTGCAGAATCAGTACACCTTTCTCTGTACTTGCAGACACATGTTGCCCGCACACCTTCCACGTCTGTTCCCTCAAACTCTTGTTTTTCTTCTAAAGGGCTCAGTTTTTCTCTCATCTGTCATTTCTGAAATGGCAAGCACTGTAAATTAGATATATCAAAATGAAGACACATGTAGTGTAGTACACATGTGCTTGTGCCTCTGAGTGCATTTCCTCCAATCCCATTATTGCTCATACCGCCATAAATGATGGAAATAGGTCTGTTTCTGAGGAGACTGTGGCTCCCACTAACACAGTGTTTATAATAAAGTGTGATTTTCAACGTCAGGATCAGACCACAGGAAAAATAATTTTCTGTTGTCTCTGCTCAGTCTGCTTTGTTTTTCATTTGTGCCATACATCCTTTTTTACTGGTTTGACAGAATAATAAGCAGATTTTGAGTTGGGAAGACTTGCAATTAAATGATTTAAAATGGTTATTAATTCCACAGGGATTTCCTCCCTATTTGATTGCTCAGTTGAATTTATTCAACAGTTGAGTAAAGTGCAGTGTGAATTTGAATGAGCTTTGATAAAGGCCACTGGCAGACAGCGGTGAGTTCAGTGTCCAGTTTTGCTCTTCACAAAAACACCTCTCAGGAGAGTTAACTTCACTGACTCAACGACCAGAACTGACATGCAGTGGCTCGTACATGACAAAGGTGTCAGTTTCAGAGGAGCATACAGGGATCTCTGAGGATGTGAAAGGCATGAATACACAAAAAAGAAAATCTCAATTTGCATTCATTAGTGGTGTCTGTGGCGCTGGCTGAAGCGGTGCGAGAGGGAAATCTGCAACACGATCTATGATTCTCCCCTGGTTCAGAGAGTTTGTACATGTACCTGTCAGACAACATAACAACTCGGCAGGGAGTCAAATAAACAAATCCAAATCTCAGACTTAAATCCCTTGATATAGACACAGTCCTAAAATCATGATCAACCAAAGCTGGTTGATCATGAAATATAATTCATAAATCCAGATAAACATGTAAATAAGGGGTGGAACATCCCTTGCATTTGCATGTCATTTTCAGATGCAAAATTCATTTATCTTTTTTTTTCTTCTGTCTTTTATCGTTTAAACTAAATGACGCATAAAAAGGATTGGAAACAAACCGATTTACCTCTTGATTTATTCTTGCCTCACTGGCACATTTTCTATCATTATATTGATTTATTGATTAACTCAATGTAGAAAAGTTCCACGCTGCATGAACAAAAAACTGCCAAGAGACTATCCAATTTATCATTTGGCAAGCCACTCCCCCGAACAGCAATTGTCCAATCATAGCTTAGCAACCGTAACTAGGCACAGCACATCTGTCAGTCTTTTGATTTCTCCACATGTGAAGTGGTTTGCATGGAGCTGCAGGGATGCTGACTTTTTGCCTGGGACATGTAGCTTTGGCTGATGTGTAATATATCATGCAGGTAGCCATCAAGTGCATTTTTAGAACTCATTTTAGAGGGTTCTCATTTGAAGTCAGCTGGAAACATCAATAAATTAGCTGGAGGCTATGTTTTAAATCAACCAAGTTAATGTTAGGTCAATTAGCTAGCTACAGCTGATAAAATCAGTGGTAATGTCAGCCTGCTTTTATCTGCCTCTATCCGAAATCAAAGACCCATTGTTTCCAAAATGACTATGAATTTTGAGTGGTAAATCTACCAATGTCGTCAGCAACAGATTAGAATAAAATAGAAATACTATATAATTGGGCAATATTATATCAAGCACATTGCAGAGACCCTACACTGCATGGTGCTTCATTTTACATCAGGAAACCTCTCACCCTGCTATATATGCCTGCTGAAAACAATCTGGGCTTTTCTCTGTGGCCATTTTATGAGTTGAGCTTCCATGTGGGGCACAGTATGGCGCAAGCACAAATTCAATTATAAGGTGGAGGTGTTTGGCAGGAAGGTGTGTGTGCCAGGCTCTGTCTGTACGCTGCCTGAGACTGATAGATGTGGAGACTTCTGGCCTGGCAAGTGGTTTGCAACCTGTCAGTAATGTGAGAAAGGCCCATTGTGCTGCTGGAAAACCCCTGAATACTCAGCTGTGTTTACAGCCCAGAGCGTGGGACTGCAGACACGCCTCTGAGGATCCCTCAACAGCCCCCTGCTCCAAAAACACAGGGCAAAATCAGATGGAGACAAAGCAACCTCCCATTTCCCCCCGCCATGTCTTCTATGAGGCTTCCTCCCAATTAGCCACACCAACGCTGCTGAGGCGAGATAACAATAGAAGGCCCATGTATCCCCTATAGACCTCACTAGAGGACCTTTATTACCGCATTGATGTCTCCTACATGTCACCACTGCCCTCACTTGCCTGGCAGCATGCCCGCACATTTTATATGAGGGAAAATAACCAGAGCGACTTTAACTCAATACAGGAATAAAAACAGCAGGACACAACATTAGGCTGAATGGTACATGCTGTAATTAGTGAGATGCTGTAAGGAATAAATATAAAATATGATACAGCAAGTTCAAGCTGCACAGTAAATTAAACAACGCATTAGTGGGTCAAAGTACAAAAATGTTTCTGGCAAAAAGTCAAGTGACACCCAGTGGAATGAAGAAAAAGATTCTGAGCTTACATAAAGTAAAATAAAATAACACAACACAATCAGTGGCAGATGCAATTATTTTAGAAAAACAAAATATTTCTATTAATGTGTCTACTGATATTTAATTTTTTTAGTATTTCCTACATGCATAAGACACGATTGGACTTTTGTGACAGATGTATTTTAAAACATACAGAGCATCTCTCCAAGCCTTCAGTGCTTTAACACAGGGAGGAAAACCATCTAAATATTGCACACAAAGAGAACCAAGTGTTCAAGTTAGCTCACATTCTGTAGCACCACAAAAGAGTTATTTCATGGACAATGGATTTCAAGTCCAATCGTACGGAAAACACACAAAAGTGCCTAGCTGACCTAAAAATGAAGCATACATTTTAGTTTATGTGCAAGACTGTTACCAGTAAAAGATTTTTAGATTGTCCATTTGGTCCCCGGCCATAATTCAGTTGGGTGGTCGTGATGAGCAATTAGTGATTTTTAGGCTTCAGTTTGTTTTCTTGCTTGCTATTAAAAAAAAAAAATATATATATATATATATATTTTCACATCTTAAACTCTGGTGGATTTGTGAGGACTTAACTGCTCCTCAGATCTCTGCAGGGTAAATCCAGACAGCTAACTAGACTTCTCTATCCAATCTGAGTTTTCTGTTGCACGACTAAAACAACCTTTGAACGTGCACATGTTCCACCAAAACAAGTTCCTTCCCAATGCTATTTTGCAGAGGTGCCGTTGCTCCGTATGGTGCTTAGCACCGCCCAGGACGATTGTGATTGGTTTAAAGAAATGCCAATAAACCAGAGCACGTTTCTCCCATTCCGGAATGTGGCCTCACCAGACCCTCCTTCTTACTTCTAACTTCACAAGTTGCTGCAAAAGTTACACAGTCTCGCTTTAGGGCTGATAATTTAGGCTATAACTTCTGAGACTCAACAAATCAGAATAACTGAAAAGTCTAAAATCTATGTTTTACAGTAAAAATAAAAATAAAAAATCATATAATTGCTCAGTACCTGTAAGACGTGACATAAAAAACTGTTTCCAAAACCATTGAAAAAATGATGACTATAACGGCACTGGTTAAACTTAGGCTGGCAAGATTTGAGGAATTTGCATTAAAGTGTCTTATATTTTACATTTAAAATCCTTCATATGTTTCTATTTGTAGATGGATACAATGTTATACAGACTTTCCAAGGCTCTATACTGGAAACTTTCAGCAGTACCACAGAGGCTGGTTGTGTAGCCCTTTGAGAGAGGCTTTACAGTAAATGGATATGGGGTCACTCCTATTGCAAAGCTGAGTTCAGGCTCTCAGAGAGCCGGTCTCTTTGAGTGGTCATAAAACACTACAAACATCCATTTCAAATGCCCCAGCTGTCACTGAAGTACTGATCGTCCTCTTCCTCTTCCTCTTCTTCTTCATCGTCAGTCCCGTTTTTCACAAGGTCGTCACCTTGTAACTCGTTCACTTCCTCTTCCTCCTCTTCTTCCTCTTTGAGCTGTGCAAGCATGGTTTGTAAAGTGGCTTTTAATTCCTGAACCTCCTTTTCCAATGACTGTGCAGCATGAGTTAAGGAAGAATCCAATGCTACAGACACAAACCCAGAGGTCACACATTAACATGTAAATAAAAAGAATGCCAGCATACTAATATCAGGGCAAATGTGACACTTGTGGCCCTCAATGGTTAATGGTAATAGCAGAGGACAGCCATAACCTGATGAAGTAATCAATCTCAAATTTGGCCACCAAATGGATTACTGGGACAGATCATCAAGTCATACCCAATTTAACCCCATCCAATTCACTATTTATGAGCTCATCTCATCTGTGGAGCTGGGTGGCAGTGTGGGGGCCCAAGCAAACAGACTGCCCAGCTAAATTATTTATAAACCATCAATGAAACGGGATAGAGGCTGTCATCAGTGTGGGGATTGTTTAACCTGCTTAGAAACTCAAATTAATCGTGTGAGTGTCCATCTTAAGTGGCAAATCAAAGGGATTGCTTTGATGGCAGATGGGGCCTGATGACTCGTTTTACTGTCTGAATGGACATAGATTGTCATCATTTATAATTAACCAGCAGTTAAAGATCTTTTCATGAATACTGCAGACAGTTCGCAACACTTTTAAGGCAACATGGTCCAAATAGGTAGATGAAGTTCAGAATCATGTTGAAGACCTTTAAAACCAACCACAGAGATTGACATAATTTTGTCTATTCCATCGTTTGTTCTTTTTTTGCAATTCCAGTCTCTGTGGTTGTCCATCCACCTCCACGTAGAATGTGCAGACCTCTCCGGTCACCTCTCAGTCAGCTCCCCAAAACGTATGCTGAGTTGTCTATTTTACAAATATTAGTTGAGCTTTATGTGGTTGACTTTGGAAGGTGATGACATGTGGCTATGAGTCGCTCATCAGGATCGGGAAACCAACTCTGCTAGCCTAGGCTAGCTAGCCAGCTGGCTCAAGTTTTCGAATGTAAACATCGGAGTAAATACTGAGGAAAAGGTGGAGAAGATGAGATTGAGCTAGCAAGACCATCTCTGCAGCCATCTCATGACTACGAGTCGCTAATCCGGATAGGGAAATCAACTCAGCAGTCTCCTTCTGACTCTGCTTGCCTGGCTTGTCGAGGTTTTTTAAATGTAAACATCAGAGTAAACGCAGCAAAAGGTGAAGATGGCTACATCCTATGGCTATGATCCCTACTACGTGGACAAGCAAGACCATCTCTGAGTCCATCTCTACATCAGAGGGGCACCGAGGAAAGTGTGGAGGAATTGGAACACCGACTGCGACTTCTCTGCTTTGCATCCTGCTGGCCAGTGTGCAGGCGTTGGACGGTAGGCTGGATGGCCTCAATGCCTGCCCTTAAGGGGAGTGTCGGGAGATGTGCTGTGCTTTCGCTGAGACTTGGCTGGATCCTGGAGTGCCGGTGCATTCAACCGGGTGACTATTTTTCTGTGTGCCGATCTGATGGCCACATTCTGCTTTATGATGAATCATGCACATGTTAAAGGAGCTCATGGGATAGCATTTCACTGGAATTGTAGTTTGTACGAATTCATGTTACGAATACATTGATTGATTAATTCATTGAATTGAGAGAAGGGACTCAATTGACCTCTCGCCGGCCCCTCCCCCAAAACGGCAATTGTCCAATCACACATCGTAGCAACCGTTACTATGTGAGCAGGTCCGACAAACACTGACTCCAAGCAAGATGGTGAAGCGGTGCGCCCACGGCGTTTGTAAATCGGACACTAGATACCCCGATTGTCTGGAGGATTCATTTGCACTAACGTGTTTACTATTTGGCAGCCTGAAAACTGGTATTAAAGGCTGTAGAAAGAATGCGGAATGAAAAGAGATCATGCGGTCAACAGTGTTGCCGTAGTAAATCGGACTCCAGCTGAAGTTTATAGCCTACATCCTTGACACATATATTCTATAGTCCTAATAGTAATATACATTCTTATATTGCAATCTCTTAGGCCTACATGTAGGTGTACTTATATTTAAATAAACACACAGTAGCTGAGTTTATGCAGTGTCTTTTATTTTACTCATGTTTTTTTCATGAGTCAGAACGAGGCAACAGCTGAGGGAGAGCTCGTGTCCTCCGCCCCCCGTGCTGGACCCTGTCTCCTGAGAGCAGAGGGGCTGGAAAAACAAGCGGAATAACTATCGGTCAATGGTACAAATAAATCGTTCACGTTCAAGGAGAAAACGTTTCATAAATGAGGGGCACACGTGGCCGGTGCCTACAGTGGATAAAACAGTGTGGACGGCCCCACTCCCAGTTAAATGTGTTGAACATTACGAAGCATAAATACGTCTGCTCAAAGGTAAGGCTAACAGCTAACTAGTTACCGTGTTGTCTAGATCTACTAACTAGAGGCAAGAACACAAATTGGACCAAAGTTATGATTACCATGGATATCATTGCCAGAATGTTAACCTACTCTCTAAGCTAAGTTTAACGAGCCCTTTAGCTTTAGCCAACATTAGTTAACATGTTAGCTAATGCTAGCTACATTAGCTGCTGTTGTGTTGGGTCTTTGAGCTCCCCAACTTTATTTTTCGTCAGTTTACAACAAAGTCGAACATTTGAATATATCCCTCCACTGCATACTGTAACCCCTTTTGCCTTGATCTGGAGGATATCGCGGAGGTATTGCTCCAAAAAAGGTCACTGACACGCATGGGTATACCTCTTCCCGTCATGGCAATCTGTCGCGCTGGTCGTGTTTGACCATTTGTTTGTCAGACGTAGCAACAGTAACTAAGGGGGGCGGGGCTTGGCGAAAGGCTAATTAAGACCACTAGAGATTGGAGGTTTGATCTTCCTGTCACTATAGCAACAGTAGCATCATCCCAAGTTCAGTTTCTGTTCCATGTCTGCAACCCAACATCAATATTGAGCTGTATCTTTAGTGTCCTCTAGTGTCCCTGGCTCTTTTGCATGAGTGCCTTGACTTCAAAAGGCTGAAATGAATGGCATGTAAGGACACAGCAACAGCGAGGTGGAGAGAAGCAGGCCAATCTGTCTATCTCCGACTGCCAGGCTGCACTGATATCATGCAAACAGTGGAGGAGCCAGTACTAACCCCTGACAGCACAGCGGGGGACATGAATCTCTAATCAGATGTAAAAAAAGTCAGGCCACACTTCAACAGAGTGTGAAGGACGTACTGCATAACACAGCTTTTAGAGATCCTAAAATGAAATTTATATCTTTTATCAGATTAGGAAAGTATTTCTGGCAGCCCATGTTCAAAGAAGAGAAATGAAGCATGACACAAAATAAAAAAACAGTAGGTTAGATTTTCTTCATCCCCGCGTTGAATCATCGCCTTTTCTGTCTTAATGAGCCCACAGTGTAGAGGGGAAAAGTGGAGCGAGAAAAACACACTAATCTATTTCCAATCAGCTTTCTAATTAGCATGGAAAATGATGTATTGTGACCTGTAATCAGCTTTAACAGTTTCATTTGAGTCATTATCATGGATATTGTAATTTCCTCCAAGCCAGATCCAACAAGTGGAAGTGAGCAGATGGAGGAGGGGAGGGAAAGGGAGGGTCAGCAGGAGAATGGACATTAAGATATGACGGGAGCAGAGTCATTACAGTGACATTCCTCTATCTGCTGAGGCGCTGCCTCCATCAGCCGACTTTAATCTCAACCCGTGGTGACTGGCAGCCCACATCAAGCGCCCTCTAATAACCTCGCTTGGACTTTTACCATTTCATTTTCCAGTTGGTACGTCAGGCCTGTCAAGAAAAATCCTCTGATCGCAGTTTATCTTCAATTCCCTCCCTGAATGGACCCATAATGTCAGATGAGACAGGTTGATTTTTCTTCGAAAGGAAAAGTCACAGAACATCAGTCAGCCTAAAGGTAGTTTGGATGTGTACTTTCTTTTGGAGTTGGAAGGCCTAGAGTAAACTAGGTCCTTAAGATGGATGCACAGAGACACAACACCCACACAGATAGTATGCAGTCAGTTTACATGATGTATGTATAATTAGAGAGCAGTGAAAGGATATGGGTGAGGGACTGATCCCGGTTCAGTATGGCCGTCTGCAATTCATCTTCCAAGGTCATCAGTCTGTCACTGATCAGCTCGCAGCGCTCTGTCAGGTCTGCAGCCTCGCTGCACCCGTCCTGGCAAGGAAAAGAAATTAAATGATGGGTAAGGAAAAGGAAAGGAAAGATCAACAATTGACAGCACAGATTTGTGCTGCCTTACACTCAGTTCACCTTCTCTTTTCTTTATATCCTCTGTGTGGCAGTAGTACTATTCCTACTCAAAGCATTTAACATTAGCTGCAATGGTTCAAATATATGGGTTTGATATTGAAAAGGAATGAACACAAAAATCTATCTAACAAATAACAAGATTAACAATTTGTTATGACCCGGCTCTTAGGCCACAACAAATAGGAGACACACCATGATAAAGTTTTACAAAAATACATTTATTAAACCAAATCAAACCAAATTAAATAATTAATAAGGTGTGGTTGTCAGTATAGTCACTGATGTAAGTTTGTGTGTGTCTGTGTGTGTGTGTGTGTGTGTGTGTGTGTGTGTGTGTGTGTGTGTGTGTGTGTGTGTGTGTGTGTGTGTGTGTGTGTGTGTGTATAAAGTGCAGACAAAGCATAAAGATAAACCAGAGCTATATAACCAAACCAACGGATAAAAAGGGAGAGGTGGAACAGCAGCAACCAACAAATAATTGCCAAGCAACATACCAGGAAAAGCATACACACCAGGGGGGGTGGGGGGCGGTGGGAGGAGGGTGGTGTGCACAACATTCGGTGTTGTATGTGCACATCACCTGAGGATACTGCGAGCCAGGCTGAGTGTGTATTGGTGGATGGTGGGGATGTTAGGGTGGTGGAGGAGCAGAGTGCAGTAGGGCAGAGCATTCAGAGAGCAGAGATGGCCATAATTAGAACAGGCCTCTTTGCAGACATTGTGTCCTAGTTTCTTCACACTTATCAAGCATAGAGAACACACAGACACACTTTAAGCAAACAGACACATGCACGCGTGTAGACCCAGTGTTCTCGTCAAATGACACATATAAAGTCTAATCTGACTCATTACTGCAGGTAGAAAATATCAACTCCCTGCAGCTCAGACGTGTCAAAACAATCACTGGAAAGCTGCGTCTCTGGTCTCTGTCCTGGAATAGCACTCCTTCTTCAGATAATGTAACAGCCCAAAAGAAATTTACAACAACAACTGGCCTGAGGCACGATTACATGTAAGCTACAAGTCCTCGCTGATGCAATTAGGGACTTTGACTAAGACTTAAAGGCAGAGCAGCCCACAGGACAAAGAATTTAAAGAAAACATCATGTTTTTGTGTTTTGAGGCACTTAAATGAACAAACAACCATTGACGGAGGTCTGTCCTCCGGCGTCACCTTATGTGATGCTGGCATCCCTGTCCTCCTATACCAACACAGTCAACTTATAGATTGACTGAGCTGTCTGTTTGTCAAGGTTAGGAGCTTCTTTAGTAGATAAGAGCCCTGTGTTTGTGCAGCTGATTGATTCTACACTTTAAAGCCTCCAGTCAGCATTCGTAAAGTCAATACAACCACAGGATAGAAGACAAAAGCTCATGGTCTAGAATGACACTGTTGAAAACATCCCTTTATACACAAACCTTTTAAACGACTATTCAAAATTCTTGCACCTGGTGGCGATCAAAACAATACAAATGACTTTCTCTGCTTTTGACAAACAAGAAAACATGGGAAATAAGATTTCAATTTGTAATCAATAATAATAGAATCTCAGGCATACGTGTATTGGCGTGTTGATTCCTGATGCATATTAGGGATAATGTTATTAGACCACAACAAAGCAGAAGAGATTATTTAGAAATTCAATGTTCAGCGCATGTATGCACTGGTATGATTATTTAAGCAATAATTAGTGAGAGACAGCAGGTGATTGTGCATGTTCCCATGGGTGCCGTTAGGCCCGACACTTGCCGTGCTGGCAGTACAAAGCAATAATATTGCACTGGTATTACACTCAAGGTCATATTTGCATGTACAAACAATAAAGTAGCTGAATTCATTTTAAACTCAAAAGCTAATTAACTAGCGTATGATTAACTAGCGTCTTTGTTATCACCGATGCTTTGTCGTAGTAGAAATACTTTTCAAGAACGTCGACAAGGTAATTTACAAATATGTGCAGTGACAGTATGAGGTGTTACTGTCTGTAGCAGTGTCCCAATTCTGTACCACACACTGATTCAACTTTTAAGGATGTAGTGTTTTCACGCTGGAAGACAAACTGACAGTTATGTATAATGAAAAGAAGTATACAGATTAAAAAACACTTTTTTTGTTTTCTTAAAGGCCCAGTGTGTAACGTGTTTAGTTGTTCATTATCAAAATCTGTGTTGCCCGTTCACAAACTTGTCCTTTTTCATGAATATTTACCTCCACCATCAATTCCAAGTATTCCTTTTGGCTTGAAATTTTACATTTGCATTCGCATGAACTGGGGTAGACGCTCCATATTCATGCGCCATCTTGAAATACGTTAGCCAGTAAGGGACATACAGGACATACTGCTCCCCCTTTTGCGTTTTCACTGTCAAATGATAAACAGGTGCTGCTAATGCTGCTAATGGGTATCGTAGCTTCCCGGCCCCGGCAAGTTTGAAGAAGGAAACATGGAGGACCACACATATTCAAAATCCAAATTTCAGGAATAGGAGTCTTCTTCTTCGCCCAGAAAAAAGAAAAATAATATTGAAAAGAGCAAGAGACCGTCTTTTTGAAGCGTGAAGGCTAACATAGCTGTAATACGTACTTTGAACTGCGTGGTGAGAGAGAGTTGATGCGATGTACGATCTCAACGCTTGATGGGAGAAATTCCTACACATTGGATCTTTGAGGTATACAGTATCAACTCTTTTAGTCTTTATTCATTTTAATTAATTTAATTAAGTAATTTATACTTTGTATTGATCCCCAATGGGGAAATTACAATTACAGTATATTGTTTGAGTAGATAGAATACAAGAAATCAACATACTTAACTGTTATATACTAACAGGAAATGATACAATACTGGCGCCTTTAGACATCCATCAAAGTGGGTCTTGAGAATGTCACTGACAAATTTCACAAAGAGAAAGCAAAATGTTTGTTTTTACAAAAACTGAATACTTTTATTCAATACTTTTTTTTTAATTTCTGTCTCACTACCATTTACAATTTACTTGAATGTGTAATGTTGCATTCATTGGGGGACAATAGTGTCCATCAACAGTGCACTCAAAAATCAACAATTCTTTAGTCTGCACGCTGACAGTTTTGAGTATACAAAATGTTATCACTTAGCATGAAGTGGAATTGGGATACAGCTTCAATTTAAGAGTGTGCTGTTGGTGTACACTTCTGTCCCATAATGCACACTTATTCCCAATTGTTCATATTTTTTGGAAAAATATCAAACTTTTGTTTTGTTTGGTAGTAACATTCTAAAGTTGCAGTTTGAGTGACATGCAACATGTAATAATGCATCAAATTTTATATGTACTGTACCTAATCACCTGCTATATATACTTACCGCAAAAACAATATCCTATACAGTGCATGAAGATAGCCTAAAATTTGCCAATAATTAGTATGCAGTAACATTTCAATTTAATAATGTCTGTATATTTGTTTGGTACTGTGGGTCAGTGTGAAGAGGGGGATGTAAGGACCTTGAGAGGATAAAAGAACAATTAGTAGAGATTATAACAAAATAGAGTACACACGCATGCACACCAATCAATCTCCGTTGTGGCAGCAGGGCAGCGGCTTGGCAGCGGCTAAGTGGAAATCATTTACTTAAAGTCATTATGGAAAGGAGAAAGAGGTCAGACACTCTGCGAGGCAGAGAATCCAGCTCCTCCATAGGGCTATATCAAGACAACGATACCAATACCATTCAGCAGCCATCATATCATTTGGCTCAGTGATGCATCATACTTTATTGTGATTGAGGCATTTTATGTCAACTAGGTTTTCAATAATTCAATGTGATTTAAAGTTGCTTATAGTTCACACACACACAGCTCAAACTGACCGTTCCAACCTTAGTTACAGTTGCTAAGCCTGGCAAGCTTTCTATTGTCGCACAGCACATGAGCAGTTTATAATAATTTTTTTAAACAATGGGTCCTTCATTTTAGACAGAGGTAGACAAGAGCAGCCTTCTCATTTCTAACCAAAATCATAGATTTTGGTGGCTGAAATGACTGTCGCAAGCAAATTGTATGAGCTGTACTGTAGCTAACTAGCTGATTAAGCTAGTTAGTTAGTTAGTTATTAATGTAAGCCCCATGACTTGGGTTAAAACGCCGTCTCTGGCTGACTTTTCAATGTTTTAGCTTTTTTAAAAACAAAAATCTTCGATATTTGATACGCATGATATTGTGCTAAAGGACTGACGCTAAAGATGCACTCTGGTTGATTTATGTGGATGACACAGAAATAAAAAGCGTCTTACTGTAGTTAGTAGCGGCTAGTTAGTCCTAGAAGTAAAAGTATGATAAGGAAAAATGCTCAAAAGATCAGACCTGTATTTCATTAGAGATGCAAAGATTAATCGATTTTAGTTTTGAGTTCGGTTTGAGTCATTTTTTATGAAAAACAAATTCTGGGATTCCAGCTTCTTTATTACAGTAAATGGAATATCTTTGAGTTAAGGACAAAACAAGACATTTGAGGACGTCGTCTTGGGCTGTGCAAAACACTGATCAACACTTTCCACCATTTTCTGACATTTTATAGGTCAAACAACTAAAAATAATCAACAGATTAATCGACTATGAAAATAATTGTTAGTTGCAGCCCTATATTTCACTGTAACATAACCCTGTTTAGCTTACAGAGAAAGACAGAGGTTAGATTTATGCTTTATTGTTCGTGTTTTTCAAACAGTGTGCACTCATTATTGGCACTAACAGATGAGTAAGCTTTTGGGTTTTGAGTTTCCCAGGGTTTTCTAAAATTGAAGTGTTGGGTAACTACTGTAGGTAGTTAGCTAGTTAGCCAGACATGCTAATGTGCACAGCTTACATTAGAAGAGATAAACACAGTTTAATCCATGTATCACAATTTTGCTCTTTTATTTTTTTTGTTTTGGAGGGACACCACCCTCCAAACTCTATACAGAGTATTGCTCTCACTACGGCCTCATGCACATTGCTTCAAAACGTGGAGACAGTTTGACAACCTGCCGTGCCGGACATGACTCATCCTCTGAGATGTTGAAATAATTCTGTTTAAGTTTTGACAAGTTTAAGGGGCTAAATCACAATATGGTTTGAAATCCCGTGTTGGAAACGTCCTTAAAATTAAACTGTCAATGAATATAAATGTATGAATTTAAAGCAGGGAGGTGCTGAAAGGAGAATACATGCTCAGTAAAACCCTCCCCTGTATAAATAAAGGTCTTTGTGCAAACTCAGGCAGTCAGCGACACCAACCGACGCCTCTCATGTAGATCAGTATCGATCCGACAGTCGGAAAGGCGGCTGAGGTCATGTTTAGGTTAAGGTCAAGTAATGGATTCTTCTCTGTTCCAGTAAGCCCAGCGTCAATGCAACTAGCACTTTAGTTACACTGATAACATTCCAGTATACAGTGACAGTGTTAGCATTACCAACCTCTGGGTGATTATCCTCCATGCAGAACAAAAACTCCTCCAATTTCTGCAACAAAGGGGAAACATTTGTTGAGGCCACACAGTCATAAACCGGCTCATGAATTATTGAAAATGCAATTATGTTGGCTGTGTACTGTATGTGTGCAGCATCATCATAATTAGAAGAGGTTGTAATTATTCATCACCAAAACTGACAAGGAGAAAATAGATTAACTGGCTCCTCATCTGTACTGCAGGTTTCCTTTGTTAGTATGTAATTGTACATTCTCTCTCTTAAGGAAGGAGGCAATTACTGTACCTATTGGAGGCCAACACATTGTTTGTGGCTTTAGGGTAAGTACATAAGAAGGCAGAGTGACAACAAATAATAATCAGCCAAGTTTTAATTATAATTTTTTTAATCACAAATTGTGTAACATGTGCCCTCATCGCTTTGCTCTCCAGTAAACATAACTCTTCATACAGTATCTGAGATCAGATTGTTTAAACGCTACCATTTTGAAGCAGTCACACAAACTGGATTGATTTTGCTCTATCCAATTACATCCATCTCACAGCAACATATAATTTGTCATAGGGCTGGGCGATAAATCAATTTTATCGATGTAACTCGAATGTGTAGTTAACGTCGATTTGTTAAAATGAAAATCGGTTTTCTCCTTAACATCCGCCGACGCTCCCCTCTGGGCTCCCATAGTTCTGCCCCCACCCCCCCCAGCGTGTTTGCCATAGAGATATACACACTACATGGCAGCGACAGGGACTAACATTAGTTCTTTTCTTAACTAGTCGTTTCATCACTTACTTTACCGTAATCTCCGCCGAAATGACCGGCAGCTCGCGGTGCTCTGTCCCCGGCTGAGAGTCACCTATTCTCGGGTAACTGAACCACCAGCTACAGCTGACCTGAAGGAGCAGCAGGCGGCACACAAGAGCCAGTGTTGAGGAACTCTTAAATTGGATTTTTTGTGAAAAATCTGGGATTTTTTCTTTTAGGCCATATCGCCCAGCCCTAATCTGTCACATGCAGTTTTCTAGGTATAGATTGCAAAGGTTTTCCGGCATCCAACACGTAAAATCTCTTCTGTTGCCTTGAGATGAAAACCCTTTTGATGTGTGGATCTTTGAATATTCAAAAAAATAGAGACTTTACTTAACATATGCTGGAAGATACTAAATAGCTGAAATATAATAATTATAGTATTTTTTCTGTAGTGTTTGCTTCCCCAAAGATAAAAAGCCAGAGCTGCAGGATAAAAACTTCCCAGTTAATTTGCTGCTATCCATCTCTTCTTTTCTATAAAAGATAACAAGGTGCATGTTCAATAAAAAATAAAAGGTGAGCTGGGGCATCAATGCGTTGTCATTCATGTAAAATGTTTCAAAGAGCATTTACAGTACAGCTGTGCTTTTTCTTCGCAGTATGTGATCGTAGAATTACATATTCTTTTTATTATGTTTTGTGCAAATAAATTCAAAGCAAAATTGTGTCTCATTTCCAAAGAATAATTCTAAATTGAGCAGCACTGATGTTCGAAAATATTCAAGGATTTACGCTAAAACTTATAAAAAAGGTATACTTGCAGTCACATGATAAACATTTTGCCCCATTGAGCTCCAGTGTTTCTAGCTTAGAGGACACAGAAAAAGAGTGCACAGGAGTGGAGACAAAAGAGAGAAATGGTTGGCTGTCTCACCTTTTAGTTCTTGGAGAAATGTTAGGAGGGGCCGGGCTTTAGGAGGAGAAAGAAAAGCAGAGAGAAACAAAGGGAAAGCAGAAAATGGATCCATGCAGTTTGTAAAATGTGGACAGGCAGGGAAAGAAGACATCAATGTCAAGTTTATATTTATGGTTGAACAGAGCAAGGCTGAGAGAGAAGGTTAAGAGCTTGCTACGGTAGGTGAATTAAATATGATAATGAAAATCCACAGCTTCCAGTTTTAATACATGTAAGTGGACATTCTGCCAACAGCACCGGGAAAGATCATTGACAAATATTTGCTTATGGCCACAGTCATGGTAAATACTTAATATTCAAAGTATCAACTACTGTTGAGAAAAAAAAAAGCAAACGTGATATAAATCACAGTCTGTAAGCCAAACAAAAAAAATATAGTCTCAGAAAAACATGTCTGGCAAGTGTGCTATTTTTTATTAACGCTTGCTCTGTTGGCTTTGTTCCTATCTCAGACGAGTTTGTCAGACTACGTGGGTGGAGGAAAGTGTGAGGAGGGAATGAGTTGGACTCTGCCCTGAGGCAGTGGGCCTCAACTCACTGTGAGATAGACCGGTGCAGAGCGCACACATACACACACACACACACACACACACGCACACAGACGCATACACACATGCATTCCCAATACACAAATGTAATCATGCAGAAAGAGACTGTTAAATTTGCCCACTGTAGAATGAAACGATTTTAAGGAAGTCAGACTTTTTCCAAACGGTTGCCTCCATAACGCCCACATATTCCTCGTTTGGAAATACCTTCAAGCCAAGGTTCTAATAGACTGCTGCTCATCTCGTTGTAGCCGACAGACTTTTATATTCTGCCGACACCTAAATGTACAAACTTACAATGTCCTCTTCAGTCGAGTGGTAAGACTGACCGAGCACGCACACTTTATGTGAGTCCACGTTCCACAACACAGTAAAAAAAGAAAAGAATAGAAAAAGCAAGTGAATCTGAAAATAGTTTATTCTCATTTGACCTTTTAGTGGCAAAGATGTGATATGTGTAGAAAATATGTAAGACTTCAGCAATGGACAGCCTCAAAAGGGCATCTTTTGTATTCAAGATACTCTAAATGTCTGCCTGCACACATCAATCTGTCGTGCACTCTGGTATGAAATCATAGGCATTAATGTGAATAATGACATAAGACATTGTTGCGTTACCTTTGTGAACTCGGAGTTCTGTAAGTTGGCCTCGGGACACCAGCGCCCTCCTAATGCAGTCAGCATGGCGCAGTCTTCTTCTTCTTTGGTGCACGGCTGGGTTGGAGGATAAACTGCTGCGGTGGAGAGGTCTTCGATGTCTCCTCCACTGCAGCTGGGAGTCCGCAACTGGAGGCCTCGCAAGAACAGGTGACACGCTTCCAGGTCCGCTTCCCAGACCCGCTCCAAGCCTGGGCAGCCACAGCTATAGAGAGGAGCAGACCACTATGTTACACCATAGCATGAAATACAAGATACAATGTGATACTCTAAAAAATCACATTCATAAGGCTATAAGATGCAAAACATACAGTATGTTATGAAAGAATGTAGACATCATAATGACACTAATATCAGTACAACAGCACATACAAAATAATAATGCATATCACGACTGAACTGCTGCGTGACAACTGAGCACAGTAGTTGTAAAGGCACCGTTAAGGACATCTTTAATAACATCTCTATAATAAAGCACTGACAAAAGAGTGAGAGTGAATTCAAAAATTGCAATTCCATTGACAAAATTTAATGACAGTGAATGTCCTCCTTGTAGGCGTCCCTTTTCTTAAAGAGCTGCAGCAGAGACAGAAGAAAGAGCCTGGATATGGGCTCACTGAGCAGGATTTCAGGGGGGAGGACAAGAAAGATTGCTTTTTGTTTATCTACTCAGTGAGTTACAATCAGTCATCCTTTTTTTACTCCCTCGCCCCTGAACCTTGTGACATCTCAGAGTGTAAAAACAGAAGGGAACAGTTAAAGCAGCTACATCTGATTGGATTTATTGTTCAGAAAATGAGCAACATGGTGAAAGCAAACATCTACAGTAACACTAGGCACTTTGTGATATCTGATAGTCCACCATGGTGAAAGTAGGGCATCAGAGTGTTGATGTTGAATTACAAGCATGTCTTTTTAGCTTTCCAAAAAACAGTTTTCCATTTCCTTTAAATAAAATACTCCTCCGCTGGCTCACATTTGAGACCTCTGACCTTTAAAAAATTCATATTTATTCCCCTTCTTCTTTCAATGACCTTTAGATTACAAATCATTCCAAAAATAGTTGTCGTCCCAGGTGACATTTTAGGAACCAAATCTATTGATCTTGTGAGAAATTCTACCTCTTAATATGGCTTAAGAGACAGACACAAAAATGCTAAAGTTCCACACTAAAGAGCATAAAGCTTTATCTGTCTTAACAACCTTGTTTCCGGAAATTCATCTTGTGTAGAAAACAAACTCAAGCTGACAGGATGCAGGGACAAAGATGTGGGTTTTATACAACCATTAAGAGATGCATCAAACATCTTAAAGTAAGACATGTCCTCAGGAATGTCTCTGTGTGTGCCGATTTTTCAACCCCGGGGAAGATTCTCTGTCACAAACACTAATTCTCACATTGACTGACTCGGAGTGGCGAAAACACACAATTTCATACTCTAAGCACAAATATACTTACATATAAACCCCTATAATAAATTCCGTATTTTCACCTAAAGAGTGCCACCTTACTGCTCAGTTAGATTTGAGAAATTGCTCATTCTCCATCACACATAAACAAACTCCAAGGCAAAATGCACCCCAGACAATATTGTTTAATCTCTCTCTCTGTTCCTTCCACTCTCTCTCAGTGATGAGGCCCCCTGAAAATTGAATGCCACTTGTTTTCCAGCCCATCTCCTGCCTGAAAAGGCTGCCAACCTTTGTACCCTGCCAATGCACGCCTCTCAGCCGTTCTCTAACCTTCATTTGGCACACAGACAATAGAAAAATTGCTCGGCCCAGCCCCCCCTGCCCTCACCAATTTGCTACTCAACGCCGCCGCTTCTGAATTCTGCTATAGTGGGGACGCACCCAGTGAGCCGTGCCATTGTTATGTGTCTCTTCTGAAGTGGAGACACACACACACACACATACAAATATGGGTGGGCACGTGTTAACTTTCACACATACCCATAAATCATTCTCTGTGGGGATTAAGTGTTGTACAATCATAAATTCCCCCCAAAATGTCAAAGCCGGGCCTCATCTATCCCGAAAGTTAAGAATTGTAACTCCAGGTCTAGTTCTTTTTTGTATAAGCTTCACCCTCTAACTGCTAATTTCCACCGGTTGCGGAACGTCTGCGGATCCGCTCCGGAACGGCGGCGGAGTCATTAGGTTTCCATTAAAGTCAAAGTGTGTATTTCCACTGGCTGCAGAATGGCTGCAGAACTGCTGCGTTCCGACTGCGGCACAGCTCCGGCGGTCCCCAGCCCTCCGGAGCAGATACGCAGAGCTTCTATTTTTTCCGGACGCCGGAGAGCTCCGCAACAATTTAGCACACGGCAGATAGTGCGGGACAGGAAGTCGAGCACATAAAACAACATAAAACATCCGGTTAATTTTAAAAATAAAATACACCGTGCTCACGGCGGATCATATTTCCCTGCACTACACCTTGAAAACACAGCACAGAGTGGTTTCCCCTCTACTCCTCTGGATGGAAACTAACTGTTGTTGGTTTTGTGGTTCTGTTCTACGTGAATTTGCGAGATCTCGTGGGTCCTAGTGACTACAGCTGTCAGTCATGGCCGCAGCCGTGCCGCAACAAACACCTGGTTGGTATTTACGCAGCCTACTAATCTGTGCTGATGGGATTAGAGGTTCTTGTTTGGTATCCAGCCCTATGGGACTATCCAGAAGCTCACGTCTGATCTCGGTAGAAAGCTATCACATGTGAAGCGTCTTCCGTGCCATAATCCTGGACAGCGCCACTGTAGAAGCTGTGGTGAGGGGTCAGGACAGCCGTCACGGCTTTGCCGATGTCAGTTGCTAGCTCTGGGGAGAGAGCCCCAGGCTTACTGGCCATGCCGGAGGACAACCGAGAAATGTTGTTTTGGGTCGCGGCCACCTGCGCAGAACAATGGTGCGAACGGTCGGTGAGCACAGACCTGGTCCCGGGGAGATGGCAGCGTGGGCTTCCGCCAGCTGAAAAAAAGAGGCTTTAAGAAGCAGGATGGAGGTCAGGCTTTGCTCTAGCGACGGGACTGCAGGAAACACCTTTTCTGTGCCCCTGTGTACCCTTGTGAACGGCACGTAGCAGGATACCAGAGCCTTCAGTTTCCCGGGGTCAGAGAAAGCCTCCTCCATGAAGGGCTGAAGCTCTGTGAAGCGAGGCCACAGCGGAGAACATCTGGCGAACACCGCCGGTCTTCTTAGCCGTCTTCATACTGCTTGTACCACTTTAGAAAAAAAAGCTGTTATATACAGTAACTGAGGACGTAAGAGAGGCCCGTCCAGGGCACAATGGCACAAAAGAAATCTTCACAACTGTACATGCACGAGGGATAAACCCATTAGCAATAGCTCTTAGAGGGCGCAGCCTCTGCTAAATGGAACAAAAGCTTCTCTTCAACGACAACCTCAATTTATTACAAATAACCAGCATTGGCATTAGGGTTCTGAATACTGAAAATGCAGACGACATGTCAGCTCCTAAGCATCCCTGTGATGGTTGTCTCCTGGTGCTTGTCGGTATGAACTCCTCGCCTGTGGGTTAATTGGTGGCAGCCGCTTGGCCTGCCATCTGACAGTGGCAGGGTGTGGGTGTGCTGCTCCTCTGATGGCCCAGTAATAAGAAAGAGAGACAGGCAGGCACACTCCTTCTACAGTCTCTAAGCCCCCCCTGTGGGACTGCTGACTGACAGGACTGCTCTTTCTCCTCAAGGCATTACGTACACACAGACGGAGGAAGGACTATTAATATAACAGTTAAAGGAAAGTAGCAGCGGTCCAGTCCTGTTGGTACCGGTCGCTTCAGTTAGACCTATCCAGAGAGAAAAGGCACAAAGTGGTGAGTGGCCAATATTTTGAACTCAACCCAGTCATATGTCCAGCTGCATCTTCAAGTCTCACACATGAATACCAATGACTGACAGACTGTGAAAAACAGCTCCTATCTTCAGTCACAGCTGGAGTTTTTAGCTATCAAAAGAGCAGCCATCCCCCCCAAGAAATTACTATCCAGAATAAAATAAAATAAATGTAACTTTCACCTGTAGTGGCATGGCAGTGCTTGTGATATTTAGGACCCCCAAACACCATAAACAAAATGAGAATTCATACATTAAAAAGCAAAAAGGAGATGGAAATGTTGTTGATTAATCATGCAGCAACATTTCAAATAACACCAGGAGAGGTGCTAATAATTCAAAGGGGGTGACTACTGGATGAGCTGTGATGTTGAACTAAACAGTTTGTAAGGTGGGTGTCTTGATGTCTGGGGAGGTTTTTACAGCAGACAACTGAGCACCCAAGGTCCCTTTGTTACAAACACTTTGAATTTATCTTATGTAGATTCACGATTATGTACATTAAAAGTGATAATAGAGTTTTTTTGTCACTCCCTGTCTAAAGGCTCTCAGCAAGTCCTCTGTTTTAACTAGGGGACATGTCTTGTCTGAGTATTTCAATGACTTCTTTCATCAGTTGCATTGTATCCTTTAAATATGATAAATGACATCCAACTCTCAACAGAAGAATGCATAATTGTAAGAAATATTCGAGAGGCATTTCCTAATGAAACATCTACGTAATGTATTAAACAACTGTGTGCTGCTGCTAATCTGAATAAAATGGGGGTTTTTTTAGTCTGGTGACACATTTACAGCATCTGCGCTGCCCCAACATCCTGTTCTAGTCTTTTAGCAAGGAAGAGATAATTAGTTTTTTCAACACCATCCGTCTCCACGGAGACCAGACATCTCACCAGTACTAATCTGCCTCTCTCCACCCCTCCCCCCTCCTCTCCTTGCCTCCCATCACCACCGCACTCCATCAACAGTAATGTACATTAGAGCTGACTGATCAAATTTACGGTGGATGATGGGTGCATGTATCTGTATATATATATATATATATATATATATATATATATATATATATATACACACACACACACACACACACACACACACACACACAAACAAACAAACAAACACACACACACACAGTACAGGCCAAAAGTTTGGACACACCTTCTCATTCAATGTGTTTCTTTATTTTCATGACTATTTACATTGTAGATTCTCACTGAAGGCATCAAAACTATGAATGAACACATATGGAATTATGTACTTGACAAAAAAGGGTTAAATAAGTCTTATATTTTAGATTCTTCAAAGTAGCCACCCTTTGCTTTTTTTGATAACTCTGCAAACCCTTGGTGTTCTCTCAATGAGCTTCATGAGGTAGTCACCTGAAATGGTTTTCACTTCACAGGTGTGCTTTGTCAGGGTTAATTAGTGGAATTTTTTCCCTTATTAATAAAAAAGAAAAGGGTGGCTACTTTGAAGAATCTAAAATATAAGACATGTTTTCAGTTATTTCACACTTTTTTGTTAAGTACATAATTCCATATGTGTTCATTCATAGTTTTGATGCCTTCAGTGAGAATCTACAATGTAAATAGTCATGAATGTAAATAGTCATGAAAATAAAAGGAAACGCATTGAATGAGAAGGTGTGTCCAAACTTTTGGCCTGTACATATATATATATGCACATGTGGGGACAATTGCCGGTTCAATCAACACAAATATGTGTCACCGTGCCGAACTGGAGAAAGCTACAGTACTGGTCCATGCCTGAAGGCAAAGCTGTACTTGTGATTTGATTTGGACTGCCTCTGGTAATGGAAGCTGATCCAAGGCTGGAGAGCCAACAATTAATATACAATGTGATAAGCAGGAAAATTAGTTTACAGTACCCAATACCCAAGAAGGTTTCTTTTAATGTGATTTTTCTATCCATAGTGATGTGGTTAGACACACATGGTCTATATAATCAAGTATCTATGGGTGAAACTAAAAGATAGGATCACAGAATATAGGAGCTCTATTAAAAAGGCAGATATAAAGCACCCAGTAGACTGTTTAGGAAGCCGAGTATTCAAACATGTATTTTTGTTTTATTGATATTGGTAGTCTGGGATTGAAAGGAAACTGAAAGAGAGCTTTCTGGATTTAAAATCTCAGAAGTTTACATCAGGGGAGAATAAATTGAGATTTTACCGTCAAATTTTTTACATAGTTATTGTTTTAGTTATTTTAAAGAGGCACTCTGATTTACACAAGTCCAGTCTAATGTTTTCTGTGCCTCTGGAGGAGCAGATTTACCAGAGCTTGAACTTGCAGACTTTTTTTGAGTTACAAACTGGAGGTGTGGAGTTTGAAAGACATAGGTATTTACCAGGCAGGGGGGGGGATGGGGGGTCTAACAAATTATGATATTAAGTTGCATTATGGGACTTGCAGGATCCAGATGATGATTTTTGCTTTTGATGTAACTTTTTGTTGTGCACATTTATTTTGAAGTTTCTGTGTTGGAGGCTTGCTATGGCTTGTAGTGTCTATATAGGCTCTGCTTTTAACCATTTTCTAAAATACCCTGTGAAATGTCTCTTCAACCTCTATCGCTAAGGTTGTTTTTTCGCCACATTTTTTTCCACATAAGATACATGGCCCAGACAGGTACTCTCAAAACCAAACAAAAAAAACACAAAGCGACCATCTGCCCTATTGATAGAAAAGGTCTCGAGCCTTGCTCCCCTGCTGGGCACTGAGATCGCAGCCATATTGCTCCTTGACCACGCAGAGCCACAACCTGTGCATCCCTCAAAAACAAACAGCCCTGCATTGTGTGACTGACTCATGGCTCCCATCCAAAGTGGTGACCCTGCTTCTCCAAGGATGCAACACAGAAAGCTACCCCCTCTCACGCACCACACACAAAAACATGGGCCAAGCGGACACAGTCACGGCGCCTCTGATAATGTAGGCTTTTCCTGGCTCAAAGTAAGCCCACGCGGCCTAACCTTTCTCCTCTAAACACTTAAAAAAGAGACTGAGTAGAAAGCAGAGCTCATATGGTGTGCACAAAAACATTACCAGCTCTATTCATCCATCTGTAAAACACAAATGGTTCCAAAATGCTGCAAAAGATGAGCCAATCGCATTGCAGCTGCTCGGTGCTGTCTGTGTCGGTGGAGATGAGCTAACCAGCTCTAATCACCATAAGGAAGCATAAACAGGCGTATGGTGTCAACAGTTGACTGGGTTCCACAACCTCTGCTCGACAAAGTCTGTATATCACACCTGTTTGAACTGTCAGGCGGGCTAGGTGACCACCCGCACAACAGACCTGTCCTCAGTGATTTAAGAGTTTGGAGGCGCAGATAGAAGGAATAAAAACAGTCCGAAAAATATATTGTTTTGTCTAAAATGGTTTATACAGACGAGGAAAAAAAAAAGGTATAGAAAATATGTGAGAAGGTGGGAGGAGGAAGACAAATTGTGCAGGTGAGAGACAGAGTGAAATGTGAGAAAGGGGCTCTGGGAGACAACCGCATAAGAAAAAGGTGTGAGTGCATGATGTGGTGGGTGAGGTGATGTATTGGGGAGACAGTGCTCTGGTTAAAGGACAACAGAGGTGAGAGGAAATTCCCAGGGAGGCTGTTGCTATGTTTAGGTCTCCTGTGGAATATTGATGTCTTTGCTAAAATGAGAGAGACCGCACAAAAGACTCTTACCTGTGCAATATGTCCTCCAAAAGCTTGATATACGTGGTAGTGTTCTCTTTCAGTCGGCTTTCTGTATGGAGAGAGAAGCAGAGAGAACAGCCTGTTACTTGCACTTCATTTACTACTTTTATTAGCCACGATGGGGTATCCTAGCAACAAATCACAGCTCTAATACCATTAAAACTGGCTTGTCATTAGCAATATTGTACACGGGCTCTGTTAGGAAAGGTAGCAGTCATCACCGTTGTAGGTGGCCGTGTGCTGAGAAACTACAACAGTACAGTTCAGTACAAAGAAGAAAATCACACAATTTAAGGAAAGATAATTCCCACTGCTGTAAGAGGGGATGAAATTGGAGACAGCCTAAGGATAAAAGGGGATTCTAACATGGCATAGGTCCTTACACAGTGCCAGATTTTCTGTGGGGCATAGAGTTGGATTGATAGCTTATGTTGCTTCCTGCGCCCATTTGCCAGTAGTGAGCTGTGCCTGAGGAGGCAGACGCAGGGTGGCTGAGTGTTAGTCAGGATGGAGAGGAGGGCAATCTGAGTGCGGTTAATGAGCTCATGTATGGAACATGAGAATATGCCCCCCCGCAGCGGCAGATCTTTGAACACAATAGGATGCACTTATATCAAATTGTGCCTCATATATATCTGCACACAAGCTATAATGTTCAATACAGCACTCCTCCCCACTGAAACGCACGCACGCACGCACACACACACACACACACACACACACACACAGTGCTTTCCCACACTCTGCTGCAGTGGTTCAATTAAATCAGAAAGGTCTGGAAATGATTAACAGGATAGGAAAGAATTAAAAAAAACAATGTACTCTGCTACAGAAAATTGTGCGTATATCAGACGTTTCTACCATTTCTAGTTTCTTGCATAATACTTTATACTTTTACCTGTTCAAACTAGAGATTATTAAACTATCTCAGAAGGGAAATTAACTCAGCTGGTTAGAGAAATAGTTCCACATTTGGGAAATACACGTATTTGCTTTCTTGTTAAGAATTTGATGAGAAGATCAATACCACTCTCACATCTATCTATATATTAGATATTAAGCTACAAACAGCAGCTTGTTAGCTTAGCTTAGCAGAAAGACAGAAAACAGGGGAAAACAGCTAGCCTGACTCTGACCAAACAAAACCTACATATCAGCACTCGCTCACTGATTAACGTTATATATCTTAATTGCTTAATTTGTAAAAAAAAAAAAAAAAAAAAAGTGTACTGTAAAAATGGCATATTTTGGTTTGAATGGGGGGGGTGGCTTATGTGACTACTTCTTGCCCGTTAACAGTTACTTCCAACCAGATGAGAGTCCAGGAAGGTATTGTGCCCAGCCAGGTAATAAACCGTCACACTACACTAGGGGTGTCAAACTCGACTTCACTAAGGGCCACACTGGAAAATGAGAATCACATCCAGGGCCAGATGTAAAATTCATAGACATGCTTCTTATTTAAGAGAAAGTCAAATATCTTTGACCGTATTATTGTATGTCTATTGTATTGTAAGTCTTCTTACTTACAGTTTGGTCGACATAAAGACCTAAAGTCCTAAAAAAGTTCCTTATCGATCATAGAAAAACAAAAAAAGGTAGCAAAAGCGACAAAAAGATCGGAAAAAAACATCAGGAAAAAGCCCCAAAAACAGTTGGAAAAGCACCAAAACCCCTCTAAAAAAGTGGCAAAAATGTAGAAAAAAACTCAGTGGGCCAAAATGTATTGTGGACCTAAATTCATATGCGGGCCAGATCAAAAAATTGGCGAGGGGCCTGGATTTGGCCCTTGGGCCTTGAGTTTGACACATGGGCACTACGCCAATACTTGTATTTAGATTTTTGTACACATTAAAGGTACTGTAAGGGATGTCACGCATTTTTTAGGATACAACATTTTTTGTCACATACAGCAAACATCTCCTCACTATCTGCGAGCTGCCGGTCCCCTGAACACACTGTAAAAAAAAACGCGGTCTCTGTAGACAGCCCAGGGTCCACAAACACCAACAAAAACAAAGTGGCCAACCTGGACCACAAAAACATAACAAACCGTGTTCCAGTGTTCAGCCAATAACCGACAAGAAGGATTTTGGGGTGGGGGGGGGGTTAGTGCACTGAAGCATGGAAGGGAGGGGGAGGAGACGGGATGAGGAGGAGGGAGGGGCGAGCTAGTCTCGTTTTGTTTGAAAATACTTTGAACGTCAACAAGAATAACGTCACCCAACATTGCTTAGAGCACCTTTAAACAAATAAGTTAATTAGTGAGCTCTAGAGGTGCTGGCTGGCTAAGACCAGACCTTCCCACATTTCCAGTTTTTAATGTTAACATAAGTTATGAGTTACTGTTCCCTGTACCAACAGAGTGTTATCAAACTCCTCCATTAACTAGGAGGAGCAAGAGGGCAATCAAAACATATTTTGAATTCAAATATGTTTGAATTCAAATATATTTCCCCAAAATGTTAAATAAAGGCATTAATAGAGTACATAGTGCGTTAAAAACCTAGACATTGCTTCATTTTAAGGAAACACAAGCCAAAAATGGTTGAAAGCTACTCTAATGTTATGCAACTTAGCTTGCTCACACAGAGAGAAAGTCACCTAATTGGGTGTTCTGAATCACTGAGGTTTGACATATAATTTGTATCATTGTCTTGATGGTTGTTATTAGACAGCATCAGCTCCAGGATGAGACAAGCCGGGGGGCTGGCACAGCGGGGAGAGAAGGAAAAAGTCTTAGACTAAGTGACGCACGCACGAGAGTGCCTGAGAGTTGTTTTCATTCAAAGTGGCCAAATCTGCTCAATCACAGTAAGGAGGGAGGTCGCTGGATTAGCTATCACATATCTGGTGCTGTTCGTGACCAGACGGCTCACTTACCACCCCTCTAATTGCTATGTGAGATCATATACCACCTAACAGAGTCTCCCATGTCAACTTCCATTCATGCCGGCTCCGTTAGGCAGCGTGCAAGGAGATAGCCATTGAATAATACATGGGGGCATTAAGCCTGACTTCGGATGGCACAGGGCATGTACAGATGCGAGATGACTAAGTAGGCTACGGCTCCAACAAGAGCAAAAGCCAGATTTAGAAATAATATACTGTGAGGAATAGAAAGAATCAATACAAAAGGCATGTGCAGATGGGAGATACAGACATGAGTGTATTAACTGTTGACTTAAATATTTCTTTTTATGCTGATACTGAGAGGCAGTGTGCCATCCTGTCGCCATGCCAACCGGTGGCAAAACTAGTGAGCCTCTTCGGGCGTGACAGATGAAAATAATCTTTTCTTTATGGAATGGGACTAGACATCAAGCAGCAGAGCCTCCTCCTGCGTTGAGTGGAACCAGAGCACTGGGTGATATTACCACTTCCTGTAAGTCTGCGGGAAGCTGCTGTCATTGGCAGGCCATGCGAATAACATCGACACTAAAAAGCCCATTGAGAAGAGAGTCAGTCTGTTAGTCCCTGATACACGCGGCAGTATATTTGGTGTCGAAGGAACCTCACAAAAGGAGTTCACAGAGCCTGCACTGGAAAATTCATGAGCTCAGCCTCCTCTCACACCAGTAATCTCAGCAGGTGCTAAACATCACTGATTGCTGCCAAGGACCTCGGCCAAAATCAAAGAGGCCATTCATTAATTCGTAACACAAACAGAACTGAGACACTATTGAAAGATGATGAGAATGTGTTACTGGATGTTGAAATAAAAAAAAACACTAATTCATTATTTTAATGAAGAAATAATTAGATGTAAAGTTGATAAAAAATGATGAAGCTGATGATTACAATCGGTAGTGTAGACAGACAAAGCAAATGAAGCAGACACAATTCCCGACGATGAAGTCATGGGCTTTAATGAGCCTGTAGAAGTTAACGATGGCAAGGTGTTTGGATTTGCTGCTGCATTACGAGCATTTGAACAGCTCTCTAATTGAAAGTGAATAATGCAGTTGTGTCTTCATTGCCTTGTAACAATAAAAGCGCCCAACATCTGCGAGGACTTCGTGTTGTCAAACAAATTAGAGGCGACTACGTGCTAACCCAGCACCACCGATATGCGTGTTATAAAAAGCCTGCGCATAATAGGGCAGAAGAGAAATTGTGTGTCTTTGTAATTGAGTTGAAGGCACCGACTGTGATTAATGTGTTTAAGCTCGGCTCGGGCTGCTTAAGTACAACAGCCCTGCAGGTAACAAACACACAGTCAGCATATGCAGACACTCGCATTATATGAATGTATCTGAACTTAACAGCGGCATAGCTAACGAAGGAAGAGGGACAGGCTGATATCTCAGACAGGCACTCAAGAACCCTTTAAGGCTGTGGGATCACAAAGCATAGCAGTACACAGATTGCAGCTGGCACAGCGTAGCATATTGTGGGGCTATGCACGAATGCACAACAAAAGGAATCATTTGACAAAAAATTGGCTGTGTGTACACAATCTGTGCTTGGGTGGATATATATATTTCCGTTCTGGGTGTTGAATTGCTCTGACTGAAATGTTAGACATGCTCACTGTCATTATAACTCAAGTCAAACTCGGTAAACAGAGTTTGTTTAGAGGAGACTCTCAACTTACTTTGATGTGGGCTGCAAAATAAAATTAAATTCTGATGGCTGAATCTGGGAAGCACTTAAAGGCCCAACGAAGAGGTACTCTCCCCAAATGTGGTGCCATAAAAGCTCTAAAACACTATCTCAAGAGCTCACCTGCTCACATTCCCGCTCCATTAAACTGGCATCTTATTATTTCCTGTGCATCCTTTGGGAAACCCCATTAGCACTTGGCTAATACATTTTCCACAAAAACACATTTCTGAATTTTTCTCCTACCTCAACTTAGACCTTTGTCTAAACTAGCCATGCTAGCTGCTCTGTGAGGCTGTACTTAGCCACAGTGGTGCTATAGGCCTGCGTCGATCGTCCGACGGTCAAGCAAAACCACAGGTCTTTCCATTCATTTTGAATGGGGGTAATGCGTTTAGACTGCGGCAGGGGTTGCTGCAGGGGGGACACGCCAAAAAACACAGCAGGCCTGCGGCGAAAAGTTGATACCGATTCAGCTTTTGGAGAAACGCAACCCCACGTCACGCTGCGATGGCGAATCATGTAACCGGAGATCAGACTGGTCAGTGGGTTTTGAGCTATGGTTTGAGGCGGTGTGAATGCCAATGCTAACATTAAAATGTTAGCATTATGAGGCCAGCAGGTGTAATGTTCACCATGTTTACCATCTTGTGTTAGCATGCTAACATTTAACAAGTAGCACTAAATACAAAGTACAGCTCAGGCTGATACGAATGCCGTCAGGTTTGCAACTATTTGGTCATAAACCAAAGTATTGGACCACCAATTGATTGCACTAGATAAAAGGTCAAATGATAATCCATCCAGTACTTGTTGAGCTGTATCAGTCTGGACCAAAGTGGTGGGCTGACATACTGCTAGCATGGCTAAAAACAAACTGGAACTCAAACCTCCTTTTAAGTCGTATGGAAAATAAATTGATAGATGCAGTGGTGCCAGCTATTGTAGTGGTATCTCAATCAACTTCCCTATGTTTTTGCAGTAATTCTGATGGTTATGGATGCTATACTACTCACACTGGAGTGACATCCTCTACTGAATCACAGGAAAAATGAATACTGCCAAAACTTCAGAGACAAAAACCAGGAAACATTCACCCAGGTCCACTTAACCACTACACCGCTCTCAATCATTCAGACACTCTTTAGGAGAAGAGCTGTCATACGTTCCATCATGTTCTCAACAGAAGCACCCTGAAAGAGGCAGAGTCATGAATAAATCATATATGTCCTCGCCTTTACTATGGGCACTCCATTAGGAGGAAATTGCATTTGTTTTATAACACCGAGAGACAGTATTTTGATGTACACTTCAGCTGCTTTGACTGGTATGCACAGTTGAGTTTGGCACGAACAGGCTCCCAAATTGTGCCAAGGACCATAAAGCCAGAGGTGACACTCGAGTGGGAGCTGTGTGAAGAAACAATAGAGTGCGGAGAGATGCAGCAAAAGACAAAAAAAAAAAAAAAATCACTAATTAAATGTGTTCCAGTGGAGCTATGTGAAGAAGACAACCTACTGTGTTTATCACAGATAGCCAAATTACCTGACTGCCACAGAATATACCGCCTGCATACTAACAATAGCATTAAATAAGCATTGGCAGAATACTTGGATAAATCAAGAGGAGCACACACTGACACTGCCTCTACATTTGAATGTCCTCACTCCTGGGGGTCATTTACTTGTGTTATTCAGCTCTTCAATTATTTATTTGTAAATTTAGTATCACTCCAGAACTCTCTTGGGGACAAAATGATACTCTCAGCAGGGAATCAAACCTCTGGCTATAATGGGTTTGGTATTCATCAGCAGTCATGTCATTGGCAATTAGAGATTTAATGGCTCCCAGGCCAAACCCCCCCCACGCCACAAAGTACGCTGGGCGGAGATGCTCAACAAGCTGAAGCCGTGTAGTTTAAGTGAATGCATGTGCATGGATCCTGTCAAGGTATCAGCTGGACTGTGTGTTGCATTAGAGCTCATGCCATGACAATTCTTTCAAGAAAAAGGCATATGGTTTTCTTGTAATAGGATGCCACTAGTGCCATAAAGATGTGCTAGAAATGCCTCAGAAACAAAAAAGAATGGCCATCTTGACTTTGAAGTAGACTGTAATTTCTAATCCCCTCCAGCTAAAGAGATGTTAATGTGCTGTTTGTGGGCTATCAGTTTCCAGCTAGCAGGTGCCAGCCCCTTATTACCAAATAGGATGACAGTTTAATGAGCCCCTTGCTTGGTGTCTGCAACACATTGTGAAATTGCGCTTGCTGCCATATCGTGTGCGCCCATTTGAGCAAGCCGCACAACCAATCATTAACTTGCTGTCTCTTCCCACATTTGTGACGTTTTTCTCACCTGATTCCCGTTCCTTTGTTCTGCCCTGAGCATTTGTGTATGAATTTGCCTTTCACTGGTTTCCCAGTTAAGAGCTGCATTATAGTGTGAGGTGCACAGTGTATTTAGGACACTGAGGTGAACTTGGTGGTTGTCAGGGTCAGATTAATGCTATCCTTGGCTGTTTAGCAAGACAAGGTGTTCAGGACTGTATTTCACCAACAAAAATCTGGCAGGTTAGGCCTGGCTTAGTTTCGTGCACATAGGGTAAAGGAAAAGAAACACAATTTGCAAGTAAAAGGAATTAGTTTCTACTACATCCATCCATCCATCTTCTTCCGCTTATCCGGTGTCGGGTCGCGGTAGTTTCTACTACAATAATATAAAAATCAAAATCAACAAAAATACCAAGTCCATGCATTAGTATACCCCATAAAAACTCAATGCAACTCTGCCTGACTGCAACAATGAAAGAGTGCCCCCTAGTGGCAGCAGAGGGTGCATTCAAGGTAAGACAATGGGTTAATGGTGACATTAATGGTCACAGGCTTTAATGGTCTAGATCAGGGGTCTTCAACGTTTTTTAGGCCAAGGACCCCTTAGCTGAAAGAGAGACAGAGCAGGGACCTCCTACTAATGTTGTATAAAACTGAGTTTAAATGGGCCTGTAATAACGTGTAGGGAGGCTTAAGGTCTTTACACATAGCTTTTAATGGTGCATACAATACTAAGTTAGTAGTGTTGACATGCATCATGTTTTAAAGGTAAACATGTATGTGGCACAGTGAATCCTTAAGCTTAACTGTATCTGTAGATGGCTACTTTAGTGGCTTGCTTACCTATAGGTCAGTAAGCCTATCATCAATCAACAACAAATAGGCTGATTTATCTTTGCTAATAATATGTTGGTTTCATGTTAATGTATAACTTAAGACATTTCAATAAAAATTAAAAAAACATTCAGAAAAATGATTAAACAATAATTTGGTGCCCCCCCCTGCAGTAACTCTGAGGACCCCTGTTGAAGATCTTTGGTCTAGATAACAGTGTATGTTAAATGGCTGATTGCACGCCTTAGGGTTGCAGCAGGAGCCCTATCCAGAGCTCTAGTCACTGGTCTTTCACTACCTACCCTGGCCTTGTCACTTCACTTTCTGAGGCACTGAGCAAAAGAGAGGGAGGGGGACCTTTTTTATTTTTTTTTTAAATCACCCTGTGACTGATGGAGGTTCTGTCAAAGTCCATTTATTTATCTGCCAGTGCCACGAGGCCAAACCAATCTAGCCACCCCGTGCCCCGCGCCGCCCTCCCCACACACCAAAAAATAAAAATAAAATCTCTCCTCTCCTCTAGTGAGGAGAGTGCGCGAGTGCTGACACATTATGTCGGCACTGAGTAGCTTGGAGGTAATTGGCTACTTCACACAATCTAGAGCTCATTTCCCCTGCACACAACCCCCCCCGCCCCTCCCCTTCCTCTCAACAACTGCCAATCCTGCTGGTAACTCATTTGATGCCGACTCCCCACTGACAGCAGATCACTTCTCCTTCATTTGGGAGAAAAGTCATTCTCCATTGATGTCCTCTCTGCGTGTAGCAACATCAAGAGAGGACTTCCCTTCCAAAGAGCATGCTCATGGTGCACATTTGAATCGATATTTCAAAAGGTGTACTCACAGAGAGGAAGAGAGAGGCACCTTTTTTAAAATACAACAAATGTTGGATAATGGTGCTTTTAAAAAAAATGTCATTTTTGTTTTTACTCAGGTGACCAGATAAAAAAAGTAAAAAAGTAGAGTGAATATTGAATGTCACCAGATGGCCAGAGATATGACTTTAAATGACTGATAATGTTGCTTTGTAATTGCTGGATGTGTGAACTACCGCCATCGACAAATCAACTTAAAAGGATATGTCAGTGTTGTGTTTACAGCTTGCTTCCACTGCCCCCAAGTGGCCAGAAAATCAGTTAATGGAGGTTTAAAGGGACAAAGATAAATAATTGATCGCCCCATAAATGGCTAAAAGGTTAGCTTTTATCTGCAGTGTGTGGCCAGGCAGAATACACAACAGCACGCAACTCATTTCTGTCTACATTACTGCGCCGTGGTAAGAAAAATAAAAGTCATATATTCTCATGTTTTTACAACTGTGAATGAGATTTAGGTCTAGGGAAGGCATCGTATTGCCTACAGCAGCCCAGTTCCTCCTTCGGGATGAAAACAGTCCATGTTATCTTGATTTAGACCGTCGTCAGTGACTCACCGTGCTGGGCCTCCCTCTGCTCCAGTTCCTGCCTGAGCTGCTGCCGCTGCTCTTTCATCCTGGCCAGCTCCTGGCAGCTACCCGAGCTGAGGCTGTGCAGCCTCTTGGCCAGAGCATCCAGCCGGTCCTGCTCCTGGTACACCGCCTTCATCTCAGCCTTCAGCTCCTTGGCACTGCTGAAGTCATTACCTGCACCGGTGCACCACAGGAGGCCATTATGCTTACACCACCCATTAATGAGCGCCTCGATCATTAATAGCGTAATTAAGTGAGCCTAATGGTGGGTGATTCAAGTAAATGAGGTAAATGGAAGACGTGAAATGCAGTGCGGGTTGAATTGGGGTGTGGTTGAGTGGAGCGTTACCTGAGATGGCTGCCAGTTTGGCTTCATGCAGTGCCAAAAGCTGAGTTTCAGTCTCGCTGACTTTCCTCCTCAGGCTGCTGCCCAGCCTCTGACTCATGACCACCTGGGGGAAAGGAGGAGGAGAAGAGGCTGAGGAGATAGCGGGGGGGAGGGTGGTAACGAACAAAACCTTTGCAGAAACATGGATCCCACAGGATGCGTAGCTCATTTCCAATTCCGCTTTCATTTTCTCTTTGACACTCATTCTTACAAGACCTTACGGATTCATTTCTGTCCTCCTGCGCTCGCCCTGCTTTGAATACACAGCAGAGCATCAACGCCGATGTGTTACCTTGTCTATAACCTTTAGGAAGACAGAGAGTGCGTCTCCTTTCACGTGGACATCTCCATAAAAGATGCCATTAGAATGTCAAGAGAGGAAAAAAAGGCCCTGAATGTCACGGGCCTGATGGGGATGTAGCACCTTAGCTCTGCTGTATTCACAGAGGAGGTGATGGCTTCAGATACAGCCTGTCTGGCCCCCCATCTGCCCTCAGTCTGCCCTTTAAACCTCTGTTCTTTCCGATGTATTCACTTTGAGAAACAGCCAGATACAATACCCATGATGCGCTTCCTTCTTTTGAGGAACTATTTTCACCACTCGGGATGTGGAGCTGGATTTTCTGACACATTTTCTACTTGAATCTGACACAGTTTTGTGAAACACTTTGAAAATGCTGTCAAATAGTTTGGTATTTCTGAGGCAGAACATCTCCAGGGAGTTCTCTTCGCACAGAAATACAGAAAACGGTTTGCATAATTTTATTTCACGCATTACATGAACTGGAAACTTCTCTGAAGTGCTTTTCAAACTGTAACAATTCTGACATTGCTGATTTAATTTCAAAACATCAGGCTATTTGTCAATTTTGGAAAAGTCAATAGAGACAGTGAAAGTTACTTTGATGCCAGCAATCATTTTGTCACAGCAGGTGTGCCATTTCCCACATGGTGGATATCTCATTTAGGAACAAAACTTTTCATTTCAACTTAACAATGGACAATCTTGTGATTGAGGTAAAAGTGTCTCTTTGTGGAAAGCCAACATATTCCTTTGAGGTGCAGTCGCAGCTTTCGACCAACCATGTGATGATGGCATTCTAAAGGCCGCAGTAAAACTTGGTCTTATCTGAGCCCCCTGTCTGTCCCCTGCTGTGATCTCTCCCTCTCTCCTTAAGCTACCACTTCTGATGGATTTCTGCTGCTTCTGGCTTTTTATTTTATTTTTTTTTTTTCAGCTGCAGAGATCTATGTATAAAGATCAGTGAGAGGGAAAAGCAAACTCCTGAGAAGCAAGAGGTAACTCCAGAGACACAGCACATGGGGAAGCATGAAAAGCCATTCACACATACAGGAGGAATAAACCCCTAGGACGCATAGAAAACCTACCAAAGCCATGCTAGCTCAACAGATATTCCACATAGTACACATACACCTAAGACATCCACTGGATGTGGCTACCAAAAAGTAAAAAAAAAAAATACAAAAAAAACTTATACAATTACATCACTACACATTAAGTTGCATATTCCTCATCAGAATTAATCAGCTATCTGTATTTTTCTAGTGTTGTACTGTTTTACAGAGGATTGATAAGGGGGAATTTTTCAAAACGACGACCCTTATAAGACTGACATGACATTTATTGACGGTTCACTGCCATGTCAAATAAAAATAAGCACATGAATTCAGACACTGACATTTAGGATGCATATTTAATAATACAATGATGCTGGCACACATGCTTTCTAGTTTGACTTGCTACTCATTCGATATGCACACACACATTCAGTCATTGCTGGCATGCTGAGGGGAGGCGGAGCTGTTATGGACTAAATCGGGTCAAAAGAACAGTGGCTTACTTTAGCAGTGGCTTCCTTGATGGACAGATTTAATGCCTGCTCCTGCTCCTGGAGTCTGCAGAAAAGGAAATAACGTTACAGTGCAGTACTAAAAAAAAAGTATTTCTTTTATTTTGGGGGCTTCAAGTGAAATCAATAGATGTCAATAACAGGATTAAAAGTTCACCAGTTTGCTCTGGCATCTCCTCCTCTGAACACAAGAGAGTTCCTGAATATTTTATGACTTTTATAAAGGAATGTCTTAAAAGTTCTTGTAAGAGCAAAAGAGCAGACACTAGTTATTCACTGATGAATCCACATAAGCAGCAAGAACTTCAAACAAAAGCCTGCAGATATCCACAACCAGAATAAGAGGTTTACATACTGTCTAGTAAAGTTGATTTAGACTGATACTGTCTGCAAACAATGAAAGCATGAAAAAAAATAAAACATAAAATAAAACGTGAAGCTTATTTCCGAAAATGTCAAACTATCCCTTTAAGTGTTTTAGCTCTGAGCAACATGGCATCATGACTTTGCGTACACATATACGCCACTTTCCTAAAGCCAAATGGCGTGTTATCTGTACACATTTTGAGCTTTCCATGTGTATGTCTACGCTGTATAGAGCGGATGTAAACATACACACCTTATCGAGAACGTGCCGTACTATCGCGAGAACAACGTCACACGTGTAAAAAAAATTCAATAAAAGGTTGGGTTTAGGAAAAGAACATTGGGAAAGGCTTTGGTAACACAAAAAACGACAATAACACGATGGTGACCAACGTCACTCGCTTAGGAAAACAATAAACGGTTGGGTTTAGGAAAGAAACATTGGGGAAGGCTTAAAAAAAAACAAAAAAAAAAACAGTTGACAAACCCCACACGCGGGAAAGTCCTGTGTTTGACCCATCCACCACCCCAACCAACGTCCCTCTGCAGACTTACGTCCTTTCATACTACTCGCTATGGCGAAAATTCACACGTAATGTAGGTCAATGGCGGCCGAACGGCGTTGATAAACACGCTAAAAAGCGATTATGCATCTTGATAACACGCAAAAACGGCATACGAATTGGCGTGTCATACATACGCCACTTTATGAGATCAGTCTGCTCTGGGAAAAAGCCTTCTCTTTGTGCCTGTTGTTCTGCTGTTGTAGTTTAGATGCCTGTTAGGTCTTTAAAAATAATACTCTTGCCTGTCACATTTCGTAATGCAAAAACTGGAGATACTAGTGTTTCCAAAAGCTCTTTAAAAAAATATTTTGCTGTTTACATCTTGAAATCAAGTGGATACAAATCTGGGGAAGCAGCTGAGCTCAGAACTAGGCTGTGAGATGATTCGTTTCATAGTCACAGCTTAAATCTTCATTCAAGTCATTTCAAATTGACCTGTCACACAGACTATTTATTTGGCTTACATTTGAATTGCTTTTACAAAATTGGCCCAATAGATTAAACTCTCTAGATAATTGCAGATATCAGGGGTCGTTTCTGTGCATGAATGTAAACATGCAAACTGAACAAACCATTAAGGTCACATTATTCGCTAGCAGAGATATAAATCAATTAGAAGATGGAAAAAAGGAGCATAAAATCCATTACGCACAACACAGTCACCTTGAGATCCCAGTCGTCTCATATGACAAAAATCCGTACGTCCTTTTCATGTTATTCAAACAGATGTTCAGGGTGAGTCTGAGTAAAATGTTCTCTCTGGACATCAGTGTTACAGCACCATGTTTTTTTTTTTTTTAAGGATGCAGCTGCTAGATACTGTGGCTTTCTGTAATCCAGTCCCCATAAGGAAATACATCTTAATATGAGAAAGAAATGTCCTGTTTTATTTGGAAAGGGAACTGCAAGCAACTCAATCATCATGATCATCATCCAGCACGCCACCTGGAGATGTGCATCTGAATATCCAATCTGGGGGGGTCGCAATTTCAATCAGTAGCGAGAATAAATGCGTTCCAGTTATAGGGTGAGAATATGTCAGATATCAAATTATGCCTGTGATGGTGGGTCACACCACCGAGAAGGCGATAAGTACAATTTACATGTCTTTCTAATGAGTGGCAAGATAGAGAGGCTTTTTCACGGTGCTCCGTCGCAAGCTATTAACTTTAGAGGATATGATGCAAAGTACAATTTGCATCTAAGAAAAACCATTAAAATTCAAAGCAGGTTCAAGCAGGTGGGAGAGAATAGGATTGAGGGCACAGGGGGATGCGAGGAATAAAGAAAAAGTAGTTGTGGCTGCTTGATACATCCTCTCTGAACCTGAAAATAAACAAATCATTCCTCATGAAGTATTAGACAATTATTGCATTGCATTACATTTATTTTTGGCAGGCACTTTTGTTCAAATCGAATAACAATAAGTGCATTTAACCTCCCCTGGCACAACAGCTAGATATCATAAGAAATTGCACGTGCATCCCTCCCAAAAATCCAGATGTGTGGATCTGTATTTCCTTCTTTAATAATCAAAGCTCTTCTATGCTGTTATTTGGGTTGAACCATGATGGTGTGCTTTTGACTCAGTTGTACTTTCTTGGCACAAGACAAGACAGTCCTGCTGCAAGGAGATAGTCATTAAAAATGCCACTTTGTTTGTCGGAGGACGAATGAAGCTGGGAGGCAAAGATTTAGTGAAATAGAAGCTCTGTTCTGACACATCCTCCTCCAAACCAGCTAATTTAATGATAAGAAAATACGTGACTTGATACAGGAAAAAAACATTTAATTCATGGACTGATGTTTTTTATGTCACTACCTCTCACAGCTCTCTAGCAGCCCCACCTGCTGACTGACAGTACTGCAGGAGCTGTGGGACCTATCCACTCGCACAAGTTAGTCATTTCCTGTGATCATATATTTGAGGTTAATCTTGTGTGTTTCATATTATCCATATTGCTTATGAAGAACATTAAATAAAATGTATAAACAATTATTTATAAATGATACTACAAGTGTAACCTTCAGCCAATCATATCACTTCTTAGTAAAGGCAATGCATGTGATGGCCCAGTCAGCAAATGATTTTCACAGTTATGGTGTTTGGCAATGTTCAGGCTCAACCAATCAAAGTTTGACTCCATTGAACAATGGGGGTGGGGGTACAACAAGGTTTAAAATGTGTAATGTGTGAAGATGTTTCTTCACACATTACACATTTTGCACATTTTCTCAACTAACTATGGACTATGTAGAGTAGAAGCACATACACTTTCTCGACAGTAAAAGCCAGTAATATGTATGTCCAAAGATGTTTCCTCATTTGGATTTGACTCTCTTCATGCACGGATCACATAAGGACATTTCCCTATATATTGTCCTGTACCAGGAAACCGTTTTCTCACTTATTACCAAGAGTTTTTTTTTTTTTTTTTTATATAGGCTTAATATTTAATTAATAATAAGAAAAACAGACTCATCTAAATCTGAAAATGTCTCATGCAATCATTCTAATATGAATAAAGCATTTATGTGAAATATGTTTGAAAGAAAAAACTTTGGTATGAGTCTTAACTCAGAGAGTATGTGCAGCTAGTATGTAGCGTGTCACTTAAAGGGTAACTACCATTTTTTTCAACCTACACCCTATTTTCCTATGTTTTTGTGTCTAAGTGACTGATGGGAACAACAATCTTTAAAATTGGTCCAGTATTAAGAAAGATCGCTGCAGTTGGCAGCGGCGAAACAAGCTAACATGTAAGTTACCCGGGCAATTGTCCAGCTTGTATTTACCTTCACAAAAGTGCTCGTTTTGCCACTGACAGGCTCATATTAATATTCTAAGTGTCTGGCAACATTAAGGAAAGAGTTTCTAAGGAGGTCGGCCTTTCTGTTAAAGAGTAAAGAGTTTTAAAACATAAAAAAAATCTGGGTGTCTGGTGGGTTTAGCGCTAGCGACTTCAGAGCTGTTTCTGGTTAAACCGAAAGGTCTCAAAGAGGTTTTAAAGGTCTGTCTCTGAAGGGATCCTTTCCATAATGCTGTCAGACACTTAGAATATTAATCTGAGCCTGTCAGCGGCAAAACGAGCACTTTTGTGAATTTAAAATACAAGCTGGACAATTGCCCTGTTAACTTACATTGTAGCTTGTTTTACCGCTGCCGACTGCAGCGATCTTGCTTAACACTGGACCAATGTCAAAGATCGTTGTTCCCATCAGTCACTCAAACACAAAAACCTAAGAAAATAGGGTCCAGGTTGAAAAGAACGGTAATTACCCTTTTAACGTGCACATGAAAATCTAGAACCCAAAAAATTCAGATACAACACAAACGCAACACAAATGATATTGGTGTATAGGAGGAAACTGAAATATTGTGCAAGTATGCTCCGCTGACCTGCGCAAGGAGGGTGACGGAGAGACGGAGATCTGCGTGCGGTTTTCCGAGGTGACGAGGTCCTGCAGGGTTCGGCTGATGCGGCGGAGCTGGGCCACGGTGCAGCTCCTCAGCATGGAGCCCTCCAGCTCCTCGGCCTCCACCTGCTGCTCCTCCTGCTGGATCTGCTGCTCCAGGCATCGACTGCGCTCCAACCGCTCCGCCAGCCTCCGCTGCAGCTCCGCTATCTCCTCCTGCACACGTTTCATTTAGGATCCTTGCATTAATTATCAGCTGCTACGCGTCAATGTTAGTTATTGTTCTATGTGATGGACATGACATTGTTCTTTTAGTTTGCGATTGGAGAAATAGCCCATGTATGTAGTATGTATGTAATAAATGAAATAAAATAGTAGTGCTTTAATTATCCAAACCAGCACATTTAGCACTGTATATTCAAGTACTTAAGCTGAAACAGAAAAAATAATAATTAGCATTTATCAGTGTTATATTACACCAGCTGTGACACAAAGAGCCAGTAATGACCATTTTTAGCTTTTATGACATAATGTGAGCTGAATTTACCTCTACCAGCCGTTTCTCTTGGATCAGGCGATCTCTTCGATGCAGCGGACCATGCAATGAGTCGGACCGCTCCCCTGCATCAGAGTCCACAGTCTCCCTGACAACCAGTCACAAAAACAAACACAAACAAAACTCACAAAAAACAGCCTCAGCAATCGTTTTTTCACATCTTTAATCATGGCTTTTCTCATTTTTCATAACCTTCGTTCACACTTAAGGGTCCTTTTGGTCCTTGTGTGTGTGTGTGTGTGTGTGTGTGTGTGTGTGTGTGTGTGTGTGTGTGTGTGTGTGTGTGTGTGTGTGTGTGTGTGTGTGTGTGTGTGTGTGTGTGTGTGTGTGTGTGTGTGTGTGTGTGTGTCTGTCTGTCTTTGAGATATCCAGTCTACTTCAAACTTGGTTTCCTGGGTACCCAATGACTTTCTGAAACTGTGAATTAAACTAAAAAGACCGTAAATGTTGAGGAAAAGAAAATAAACGCTGCCATAATGTTGGCTCTTCAGTGTCTACCCTTCACAATAAAAGCCCAGCTTAAATTCACTCAGAGCATTTTTGCTAGTAGTACAGTGTTTCCCTCTGAATTAGAAGTACACAGTAAGTCAGTAGTAGGCTATACAGTAGGGTTTGATTATTAAGTGCTTTGGGGTCCTTCTGTAACTCATTTTGGGGTACAATGGTCCTGGAGAAAGCTACAAGCAGCAATATCACAGGCCAAGCAATCGGCACGTTCCAAACAGGCACATCTTAAACAGGCACTGTACTAGTTAATACTTAATGTTACAACTAAAGCGGCTTTACTCATTCTTGCTCCAACTCACTAAAAACTGAAGGGCGTGCTGTATAAAAGACGTGACCTTTAAATGTTTGTTTTTTTTCCTCTCTGTTGTTTCAGCATTTGAAAAACTCTAAGATACAGGTATGTGTGGAAAGCACAGTGACAATGCATTGCTGCATGAGCTTTAGGTTATTTGTTCAGGATACCCTCTGGAGAGGCCCCCACTGATTTCCTTCCTGTTGCAAGAACTATTTCTAAACTACTCTGTCCTACAACATTATAATGGAAGATATAGCAGGATCATGATGAGCTCAGGACAAAGCTTATGAACTAAATTTAACCACATAAAGCTGTCAAAATGAGCTGAACAACCTGTCGACTTCAACACTGCAAACCCAGTAGGGCTTTGTAGCTATGCTGTGCTATTGGTTATCACCATGTAATGGTATCAGATGATTGTCTAAATAAATAAGTACTATACACATTATATTACCTTTCACTTCAAACATGTGATTGTCGATATGTCAATAAGGGAGACATATTATACTTATTAAAACAGTAGCTTATGATTACTTTGGTATTAGTTTTGGGCTTAAAATAAGCATGACAGTAACTACAGAACATTATGTTGATCTATGGCTGGTTGCGGCCTCAGAGTCGCTGTGTGACTGACCTGCACTGACTGCAGTCTGCCCTCTGGAGGGCGCTGTGCACCACCTGTGTGAGCCGCTCGAGGAACAGAGCCACGCTGGGCTGTCTGGAGGGTAAACCCAGCTTCAGAGCGCCTCGCTCCCTGCACAGCTCCTCCAGCTTTTTCCCAAAACGCTCAGCTGAAAACACACATGCACATAACTGAGTAACATGCAGCATTAGCAACTATAGGTTCAAGTCAGAAAGTCAATGTAGAAACTTGTGACTGTACAGAAATCTGATTACTCTCCAGGTAATAACATCGATGTAGGCTACATTCACTGAAACAACACATCACTCCTTATTCAATTACCAAATTATACCTTAACTAGAGAGCAAACTTCTGTCAATACTGAACAATTCTCAGCTTGTGGTTTCCAAGAAGATATAATTCCTATCATTCGAATCTTAAGAATCTCTTGACCCAGTAAACAACATCATAACCTTTCTGTTGGATTTTTGCTCAAGTTGATGATACAATGATAACCATTTGAGGGTAAAACATCCAGATGTTTATCAGCAAGAAAATCCAATCAACTGTCCTATTTCTTGTTTCATTTTATGCAAAGCTGCTGACTGAGAAACAGAAAGAGAAGTTAACAGGGGAGGAAAGAACTTGCATGGCCGTTTAACATGTCAGAGAAAGGTTTGTGATGCACGATATTAAAAAAAAAGCAATCGAAAACCTGACAAGACACACTGACCCAATAATCACTCTGCTCAAATAGTTCAACGTCTACAGCAGATGTTGGTATTTATTTCTGTCACAAGGTCCAAGAAATGGGTCTGAATACACAGTCCTCTTTTAAAAGTAAACTTTCCTCAGGCCAGCTAGAAAAACATTCTGTTTCTTCTGGAGACAGATTCAAAATAAAGTCCAGATTAAACTTGTAAGGTTTCCGGACTCATTGGTTCTTTCCCACAAAGTCTTCAAAGTTAAAACATCAGAAGTTCAAAGGGAATGAAGAAAAATAAATCTGTGTTCACACTGCCCCAGAAGGTTTTTCCTTGTAAATAAATGTGGATTTTGTTTCAGCTTTAACTGCACTCTGCGCTACTTTCTGTAGTTTCAAAATGTCCCGTTTTTAGTGTAACTCGGCTGATTAATCTCATGTGGTCGGCACTCGCATGTAGACTTCAGGACGGACTCCTTTCAAACCTTCAGCTTATGATACAGAGAAACTACTACTATTAAAGTCAGGGTCAACTCAACTGTCATACTAATCATACTAATCATCATACTAATCATCAAAGTAAGAGGTATCATTTGTACTAATCTTCCAATAACAGACACTGTGTATAGGCCACATTGTTTAATATAAAACAAATATAACAAATCATATTATAATTAATAATTATTAATCACAGTAATAGTAATTGAACCAGTCAGGAAACAAAAAAAATAATTTCTTCATGCAGCCTCACATGCTTTATCAAACCTCTCAGTATGATCCACAACTAATTCAGTTTGCAAGAAATCCAATAAAGGCAGCTGGGAGACTTCCCATAATCTTATCTCATTCTAAACGTCAAACTGATAAATGTCTGGGTCCTGAAAACAACAACAATTTTCTTGAAGGCATAAAACATGTCAGAAACACAAGTTAGTTGAAAGTAAGCTCACTACAATCCACCCACAGCAGAAGCTGAAATGACCTACTTATTAAAGCAAGCTTAGTTCACCTGCGTCATAGTCGTCATCCAAAATGGCTTTCTGCTGGAGCCTCTGCAGCTTCAACATCATGGACTCAATCTGAGAAGGGAGACACAATAGACAGAAGACAGAACAGATAACCCAACAGTCCAGAGGGCAATGCTCTTTAAACAGTCGCCACAGGCCAAAAAAAAAAAAAGTGTGGGTGCAATGACCATCATTTCAAAATGAGACCGGGTCAGTAAGTTGAGGACTGGGTATGAAGTTTAAAAGCTCTTATCATTATTAGGTGTCACTACTCTGCAATCTTTTTCATTGCAAAAATACTGGGTAGTTTTACTTCTTCTGGCATTTAAATACATAAAAATGAAACAACCTGGGGAGATAAGACTTACTGTAAGGAGTTGAATGTTGAAGCATACCGTGCAGTCTAGAGCTGCAGCAGACAGATAGCAGTTAGCAGAGCTACATATATGTTCATTTTGTAGTTTTGGTAAAGTGTTTACCCTCAGCAAAACTTGCACACTGTAGTTTGCTCTTGTTCTTAAACATATAGTTGGACATTTTGGCAAATACGCTTATTTGCTTTCTTGCAGAGAGTTAGATGAGAAGATCAATACCTCTCTCGGACATGAGAGTGGTATTGATCTTGTCGTTTCTCTTAATATGTCAAACTATTACTTTAAAAAGAACATGTTGATGTGATTTAGAGTCTTGACTCTGAGCCTGGCCTTGGAATTGATTTAATAAACTCAATAATCCTCGCATCCGGAGCCAAACATGCCCACCTTAGTGTGAGTGCGGTTGTTTTGGAGGCAGTCTTGCAGCACGCCCTCGTACTTCTTCACCAGGCTGTCCCAGCCTTGGTCCGAGGCAGGCGTGGCGCTCTCGTAGCCCGAGGTGACGGAAGAGGCGGAGGCGGTGTCTGAGTCCACAGACAGTGAGGAGGTGATCTCTATGTCCAGAGATTGGGAGTCACAGTCAGGCAGGTCTGGCGTAACCTCCCTGCCTCCCCACAAACACTCCCGCCAAAACCGCCCACCTAATGACAGCTCCTCTCTCTCCGCCTGGCTGCTTAGGGTAGAGGAGGGCACCGATTGGACAGGAGTTGACTGTTTTAAAACATTGTGCTCAATGGATAAGATTGCTGGTTTGGTTTGAGGTGAACTAGGTGCTTTAGTTGACTGGTTCAGTGGTTCTGGCTCCCGGGATGGTGTGGCAGTGGCTGCATCCGTCCTCTGGCTGGAGTTGAGAGACTGTTGGATGAAACTGAAGCTGGAGTTAAAGGAGTCCTCTGGTGAGGACCGGAGGGCCGGGCTTGGGCTTAACCTGAGTTCATTCTGGGGCGGAGAGGACGGACCCTGGTAGCTGGATGTACCATTAATGGCACTGTAGTCCACCTGGCGGGTAACCGAGCAGGGAAGACTCTTACTCTTCTGGAAGCTGCATGTGAGTTTATCAGGCTGTTGCTGATTCATTAAGGACACTTTGACAGGAGATGTCCTCTGAGTGCTGGTTCCCTCGGTGATGTCAGTGTGACGTCCAGATTTTCCGTTCCTAATGCAAGGGGTCCTCCCTTCCTCCTCCTCCTGGCCATAAGTAGTGCTCTGTAGTCTGGACTGCTCTCCTCTCATGTACCCTGGTCTTCGGTGGAGCCTCTTACGAGCAGAGCCTCCAGCTGTCCCTGGTGCTCTGCCACCTGTCGATACAGAGATTAACCATTAAGCTGGACAACACGGTCATGAGGTAGATAAAGAGTAAGCTCATAGAACTGGCAGGATTAACTGTGCAATCATTGAGTACATCAGGAACTGTGATGCTAAATGTGCCAATTGCACAAGAATGTAAAACATCATAGTGTTAGTATTCTGAATGTGATACAACCAAACCAAAATGACTTTTCCCAAACCTCTGCCCTTAAAGCTAGCATCGCTAACTGAATGAAAAACCACTAGTGCAGATGTCTGACATTTCCCAGAGTTCTGTCTGCACCAGCTGTTGGGAAATACCAAGGCCACACAGTCATTTGGAGTTAAGACACACCTCTCGGGGGAGGAGCGGACTACATGAACAGTATTTCCTGAAGTTACATTTGAATTAAACCAGAGGTTCTCACACTGCTGGGCAGGCAATGCTTTAGGGGTGGAGTTCAAGTCAAGCTGAATGAATCTGACTCATGTTGGAACAAAAAACAAACTGCTGTGATGCCAGCAAGGATGTTAAGATTTAAGTGAGAAAGATCAATTTAGACAGCAAAATTTTATCATTTTTTTGTGGCACGTTAGACACGTTTGGTTGGACAAATCTTTGACAGAGAACAAAAGAAAAGCATCAAGCAAACACATCACATAAAATCACTACGATTAAAGCTGCATTAGTTTATTTTGTTTTTTTGACTTGGGGCAATGGAACAAGCTTTAAACACAACAGTGACAACAGGCCCCAGGGCCAGCAGCAACCCTCCGAGTGACGCGTTTTGCGTCAAAGGAGTCACTTGGAGGTTTTTCTGCTGGCCTGTGAGTAGGGAGATTTGGGGACTGGTTAGATGGAGGGAAGTTTACCATAGTTCTTTTACACAGACCAACATTATTGTTAGGGGTGCACGATTCAGAAAATGTCATGATTCAATATCAATTTTTAGGCTCACGATTCAATTCAAAATCGACTTTCGATTCAAAAATGATTCTCGGTTTAAAAAAAATTATTCAAAGTATGTACATGTAGTTACTTTTCCCATGTGATTGCAGTAGGCAAAAGAAACACAACAAATGAAATGTAGTTTGATATTACTTTATATGTCAATAATAAAAACTTTTGCAACTAAAAACTGCAAAGTGCCAATTTTCAAATACATTTAATTCAATTTTCATTTAATTCATACTTTTCGTTCAGAGTTGGGTGGGAGTTTAGAGCATTGAAAGAGTGCGTTGTTTGACTGGCATGTCAGGTACTTTAGGTTGTTGTTCGTCCACGTCTTTAATGTTAATCTCTGGGTGATGGCGTACCATGTGAGTTCTCAAGTTTGTGGTGTTTCCAAAATACTTAACTTTCGCTTTGCAAAGCCTGCATATAGCATGATTCCTATCAAGTTCCGTCTTCCCCTCGAGGTTATAAAAGCCGAAATGTGCCCAAACTCTCGCCTTCAATGAGGATGGAGCAGGTTGAATAATTCATCCTGTGAGGTTTGCCATTGTTTGCGCCGACTTAACTACTTCCGCTGCACTCGTTCTTCTTTAGATTATGACAAGAGTGCCCAGGCGTCAGTGTGAATTTGACGCAGTGCCATATATGGGAATAGTATACACGCCATTACAAAATGGAAACAAATGAATAAATTAAAATCTATTTTTGGAATTCTATGAATCGATTTTGAATCGGTAGAGCTTGAATCGCGATTCGAATGTGAATCGATTTTTTTGCACACCCCTAATTATTATGATACAAAGCTAGCTGAGTTTCGGCAAAGTATAAAGTGGCTTTATCAGACCTTTTTGTTGCTTAAAAACAAGGTTGATGAGAGCAGTGAGAATCAACCAAAACAGTAAAGTTGCGGAACTAAAAACATTAACAACAATTTACTGAAAGAACACTTCATAAACCTGAGAGGAACTACGAAGAACTGCAGACTGGTCATAATTCTGTTTGGGTTGGTGACTATTAGCAACTCCTTTCACGTATGTACATTTGATTCATTGTTAATTCTTTGGATAGTATTGATAAGTGCAGCTTTAAATTCAAAATGGGCAGATTTGTGATAAGGAAAGACAGGAAGACACTTGTCAAACTGATCAAGCAAACATCATTTAAAATCAATCTATCAGGTTCACTGTCAACAAAGTGGCACAGTCCTTATCTTTTGTTTGGGAAATGTTTAACTTGCTTTTGCACAGCAGAAAGGTGTAAAGACAAATGCAGGCCGTGTTCTTAATAACGTTAGTGAATCTCCTAATATTGTTACTGGATGAAAAACGTTTCCGTAGGGGGTGGGGGGTCCCAGACAGAAATAGGTTGAAAACAACTGCAGACAGACACGGCCAACCCAAGCAATGAGAAGTGATAAAACATCAGCGTAAACAGTATTTGTTCTGAAAGTGGAGCAGGGCGATAAAGACCAGTTTGTGTTCAGAGCTGGACACCTGCTGCAGCTCCACATGATTAGTACATATAATGTGTAGGATTCAGAGAGGGAGACAGGCTGAAATGTAGGGAATCAACAGCCCCTTTGTGTACAGCTGCGCCGCTCTCTCTTTCACTTCTGGCTCTCAATTTTCTCGTCCCACTCGCACACACACTCAAGACACACTGACACATAGACGTTTGTACGGAAAACACTGGGGGCATTCATACTAGTCATTGTAAAACCCTGTTACACTTTTTTTTAAAGTGTAATGACACAATTATACATTAGTAACAATCAAACACATCTGTACCAAGTAAGGAGATCAACTTGTATTACTATTTATTTTCTACAATGGGAGCACAGTTATTCAAATTCTGTGTCCAGCTGTATGTGAAGACAAGAATGGAGGGCATCAAACAAACCACGGCCACTACAAAGCCCCCCTGCTCAGCCCCCCATTGACCTCCACTGATGTCACTCCTAAACCCTCTCATGTGACCGGAGAGACACAAAAACACACCACTTAAGGGAGAGTTGGGCTGTTAGACTGATTGGAAGGCAGGGTTTGGAGGGAGAGTAACATAGGAGTGTTCCCATTGTACCCGAGCTGTGTGTGTTAATGTGTGCGTCGAGTCTTCTGTCCACTGGGACCACCGCACTAAAAGCTCAGGTTACATACGGCTCCATTAGTGTTTCTTTGCAGACGTGGCCACTGTTCCATAACCAATTTAAGAAACCCAACACCCTTTCGTAGGTACCAAACACAAAAACCATCCACCATCTGGTGTGATCAAGATATAACATAGAGTCCGCTCCAGAGAGTCAAAGAGCTCCGGAGCCGAAAGAGGAAGGATAGAAAGTGTAGTGACTGTGTGACTGTGTCCTCGTCATGCTTCCATTACACAAAGAGAGCTCTTCTCAGTAAAGGGGAAGGAAATGCCTCAGGGCCCATTGTGTGTGTGTGTGTGTGTGGGGGGCATCTACATCTCGGTTGAAACCCGTTAAGAGGTATGTCATTTGCTGCTTCCTGCCAGGCTTTGTGCTAAAATAGTTTTTGACAGGAATTCCGGCAAATAAGCAAAAGGAGACCTAAAGTGGTTCAACAACGAGGGCCCACTGCAACAATAACAGCTTTCTCCCTGCAACTCGTTGCTTATGTTGAAGAACCGCTGCGCAAAGTGTGGGAAAACGAAGCATCTCAACCAGAAGAGGCTAGATTATTTACCTTTGGAGATTAAACAGGCCCTCCTCGGAGCCCTTAGGTTAAACACCACATCCCATTGGTTCCTGAAAGTGCTTCGGCCAAAGAGCAGAGGAATGCAGGCGATCTCATGAAAACAAACATTTGAGGAACAAGCTCAGGACAGACACACACATAACAGCAGACCTGCATGTCAGCAGACTCCTGAGCAGCAGCACTGCCTGGTAGATGTGCAGCACCTCAAAACACTTGTGACCAACCACAGCAACAGAAATAGGGAAGTGAGAGACTTTTGACTATAAATATATCAAATGGTTACTTAGATGTGAATCTATCAATCCATCTAGAAAATGCCTATAATGGTTGACAGGAAACTTTGGATGAAAATCCAGATTTAAATCTCTGCTCTGGTGAGACTTGTAAAAAAAATTTAAAAAAAATAAAAAATCAGCTCCACACTTCCTGTATGGTCACACGAGGATCATAAACCATCTGAATATGGTTGAGCTGGGTGGAGTGAAGATACAGCAGCGAGAGACTGACATTGTGAAAATGAATACACCCTGTAACACTATTTAACCTGATTCGTATAACAGTTAAATGATAACATTGTCAACTAACTGACAATTTGACAACACTGTCCATTATACCAAATGAGTAATTGTCACAGAGCCTTATCACCCGATGCTTCCTATAACTTAGAGTTTGGATAATTTGATATATGGATTAATTTGATGTTTTTGAAATACAAACAATGTGTAAAAAAAAAAAAGCACGTCTTTTCTTGTAGATGCTGAATTGTCCCACACATTCAATAGGCTTTTAGATAATACATTACAGTAATCTTACCAGGTGTTTACTGTGGAAGATGGGTAGCTGTGCTTTTGTGGCATGACATAATAAATAAATATATATCTGTGTCAAGCTGGTTACATGTTTGACAGGGATATTTGTTCTACAAAATGAATAAAAAGTGCCACGTCTTGTTACTTTAAGAAGAAATTGTAAAGAATCAAACCCTAAGGTAGTAACCATGATTATAGAGAGTTTAAATGTGCCCAGATTTGAATAAAGACAAGTAATTATGGGCAGCTTATCAGAAACAGAAATATAATGCGAGATAAGATAATATACAAGGGCGTGTCATCATATGTCCCCACGTTGTCTACATATTCAGAGGGGGGAAACATATTCCACAAGTATTTAGTCGCTTTGCACTCATCACATGTTAGGGAGCCTTTGGCCTTTGTGACCTGAATGATGCAGACAGTTCATATAACAGACTTAACTGATGGTCAGTGTCAGTGTGGGGAACCAACTGAAGGACTCAAAAACACACCGATCCTCCTTCGGACCGACAGACAGGCTTTATTCAGTAACACTTAACAGTAGCATTGCAGTGCAAATAGCAGCTTTTGTTTAGGATGAGTTTGTTGTTTGTTGGACTGTTAATAGTAGTGAATACAATATTTAGACCCACTCTATGCCCACTGCACATGTCTCATGGGACCCCCCCTACTGCTATTTGTTTGCTCTTTAGTTTATTCTCATAACCAGTGACTTACGCCTTCTTTTCTATTATACTTGTGATTAATCTCCTGATGAAAATTCTAACCGGCCTCCGTGATCATCACCACCATGGTCCTTTCTGCAGAACACCTACTGACGATTGTTGTGAGAAACGGCAGTTAGTTCAAAAAAGAAAAGAAAAGAAGATGTATTTTTGTTACCTTCCATGACTTCGCAGTGGTGAAGCAGAGAGTTACTGTGACATCCCAGCCCCATCAGTCCAGCAAACATCTTTCCATCAACCACAAGCTGTCTGTGGTTCACAAGTCCGAGAATATCAGATCCCGGCACTGCATGGAGTTACATCGACCATGTTTTAGAAGAAGTGGAGCCAAGCAATGGGACTGATCTCATTTCCGTTGTGGAAAAATGAACCCAGGCTGTTATTTTTTTTTCCCCTACTTTGGTATGACGTGTGTAACCCGGCTTTTTACTCGCGCTGCTTTGTCCATAATAAACATTTCCCGACACACGTATTGATACTCGTACTTCAGATTCTTACATTTCTCTTCTGCGGCAAACAAGTGGGTCCAGTTGCGCACGAACAGCCGGTCTGGAGAGAAAAGATCTTCATGTCATGTTTCTTGTTGGAAAAAGGAATGGAAATGGAAGAAAAAAACATCCCATGGCGTGCTGTGATGGCAGAAGTAGGCAATACATGTAAATAGTGTCTCATCGATGAGTTGATCAGTAAACCGTTATGCGCTGCGTCGTGCGCGTCGTGTTGGAGCAGCGCGAGGAGCTCCTACGTGTTCAGGAATTTGACTCCCGCCTCCTTTAGCCCGCCTCATACAGTAACCACAGCAGGCTGAGGCAGCCTATTGCAGCGGGGGACACACATCGTTGTTTGTATGTAGCCTGTACGCTTTATTTATTTTTTGACCATAAGGACTGCAGCTGATTGAGGAAAAGAGCAATAACATGCTCATCTTACCAACTCCAACTCTGTTCAAGTCACATAAACAATATTACAAGTTCAAATGCGCAAAGGTAGGATGTATTAGCCTATAATGAACATTATTTATATCATTATTGTGTTTTGTATAGGCTCTGTTTTCAAAGTCTAAGTGTATTAAAGGCTTTGGCATTTAAATTAAATAAACATTACGCTATTACAAATCTAACATTGGCAAACAAGTAGTTTTAATTTTTGAAGACTATGGCATTAGTTATGTTTTGTTATTTTGTTATGCAAAGACAGCCATAATAAAAGTTGTTGCAATAAAATGACTCTTTATTGTGTCATAGGCCTATGTAGATTTATTTTCACTGCATGTTCTCAATGGAATAATTCAACATATATTTGGACACATTATGTCCCTGCACTGTTGACACTTTAAGGCAGACTATCCAAGTGTATTCTGGCCATTAAATATGTAGGCCAAGTAATTGTGTGCAAAAATGCATGTTATTTTTTGCATATTTTTAGACACCCCTAACATCCTGATGGAAATACAGAAGCCGTTCTTTGTTTATGCAGTGAGGGAATGAATGAGAAGAGACCCCACATAGAGCAGAGTCTTTTCATCCTCCTTCCCACACGTCCAAATGTTCCTTTCATTCAGCGTGGCTGGCTGATGGACAAGACTCAGTGATAAAGAGAGCAGTTCAGCCGACACAACAGAGTGCAGCCTTTATACTTAGTTAGGCTACCCTGTAGAGAGTTAGGGCGCTGTGTGGCAGAAGGGATGACTTCCATTGCCACACATGTACTGTAGAGTGAGATCACCTGTCCAGTATTTAAGATTAAAAGCACTTCATGTCCTTTGGCAAAGAAATCCGCCAATTGCATGTCTTTGTCTTTTTGTTTAGGTTATTGAAAGTTTTAAAAACCTGAAAAACTACATCACAGCAGGCATTTTGATTTCAAGTTTGGAAATAAACTGGTATGGGATTTGAAAAAAAAAATGTAGTCCACAATAATTTCTCAGCCAGGAGGGCTTCATTCAATAAAAAAGGAAATTCAGAAAAATCCATTGGTTCCAAAAAAGACTGCATTCCATTTAGGTGAGCTAGTTTCAGGGGCCTGGTGTTGGGCATGCTGGCTCACTGGCAATGCTTACTGGGGCTACGTTTACACGTGGCCGGCTATTTTCATAAATGGACATTTCACCCTCTCCGTTTTCAAAAATAACATCGTGCACACCTATCAGTTTTCAGAAAAGTGTTTGTTTACATGAACCCGTGTATATATGCCGTCAAGAGCTTGCCAAATCTGTAGGTGGCAAATCACCTTCACCTTCATCAGGACCTGATGAAGAAGAAAAATACAACGTTTCGACTGAAACGTATTTTTCTTCTTAATAAATTATTGCTTGCGTAATGGTCAGTGTGCGGGATTTTCTCTAAACTCTTTACATACAATAACAGAAGATGGAAATCATTTCAAAAAAGTTTTAGCTATCTGTGATTGTTTGATTGCTAACGTTAACTCAGAAAGCCGTTAGCATCTTGTAGGCTAGGCCTACTTGTCGCAAAGTGACGCATGCGCAACTCACATCTGCGCTCGACTCACATCGGACAGCGACGAGGGTTTTCCCTGGGCTTGTGGAAGACTTATGGACCTTTCTCACAGCAGACATGTTGACTTGTCATAGTAGGAAAAGCACAGCTGAAATTGATAACCCTAATGATGGCTCGATTCCATCAAGTGTCCCAGTAAGCTGTTCCAGTGAGTCAGCATGCACAATAGTGGAATGCAGCCATCATTAATGGTTTTGAACACATTTGTGCTTTTCCTACTATGACATGTCAACATGTCTACCCTGAAAAAGGTCTATTGGGTTCATATATTTGGTGGGGGTGGGGTTTAGGGGTCCTCCCTCATGGAAATTATAATTCCAATTACATTTTTGGAACATTATTATTACCATCTGTGTCTTAATCGCTGGAAAAGCTAAAAGACAAAACTTGCTAAAGAAGTCCACACATTTAGTCAGTTTCAATGTTCACATTGATTTTACATTCATTGAGCCCAAATCGGCTTGGGTGCTGCGCCTAAGCCTTACAATGGAAGGGAAAACCCCTGACTATCTCCTTTCCATTATTCCTGCTAGTATGTGCATGTTGTCTGCCATCCAACACAATTTGCTGCAAATATCTATTTAAAAATGAAAAAGCTGTTTTAGTTTTCTTGATCCATTTTATAATTTCCACACATCCATGTTACAGCTCCCAATCACTAATTGCAAACAACTGAATGGTGATTTAACCTGTTGGTGATGAGAGCTTCTTATTTGCTGTTTAAAATATTTTATTCTTTATATACAGTCTGTGTGCTCTCTCACGCTACACAGAAAAGTTAATTTCTTTTAAATGAAAAATAAAAACTGGGTAGTTAGCATGAGCACAGAGTCTTTCTAAGACCCATTTGAATACTATTTAAATATAACACTACAAATACACGCTACATGCCATCCAATTGATATGTTCCTTGGTTGCTTAATTGATTGACACACCTGTCTCTCAGACTACCTTGATACAATTCAACAACCCATTAAAAAGTTGATCAAATAAAATGTGTACAATAAAGACAGAAAAACAAAACCACTCCTTTCAACAGGAATAGAAGATTGTGGTTGTCCATAGGTAGTACTGATATTGGCCACCAGATGGCAGACTTAAATTACATTCAAACCCTTTCTCTCTCAGTCTATATGAAATTGCATCTAGAGCAGTGAAATGACAGATGATCTTATTTGTGTACAAATACGAAACTATTACCAACAAAATACCAAATGTCTTACATTGTCATACGTAAAGCAGGATTAATCAGAGACACCGATTTTTCATCCTAAAGCTCCAGATGACGTTCTCATATCGTCACCTTCCTAAATATAATGGCCCAAGTCATTTTTTCAGGTTTTTCAGAAAACACAAAAAAACTGAACCAAATACTGAATATACTGTATATTTATTCATAATTTCACTCAAACATTGTATGACAATAGATGACTATTGACATACTAATAACAATGTCTGTCAATTATGCAACATAAGAGGAATAAATGACACTTAGGCAAATGTTTTGAACATGCCTTTGTGACTTAGGCAATTTTAAACCTTCAACTGTCAACAATCAGTGTGTTTACATGCAAAACAGACATTTTTCACGGCAGACATGTTGACATGTCATAGTAGGAAAAGCACAGGTGTGTTCAAAACCATTAATGATGGCTGCATTCCACTTAGGAGAAGTCCTGGTATTGTGCATGCTGACTCACTGGAACAGCTTACTGGGACACTTGATGGAATTGAGCCATCATTAGGGTTATCAATTTCAGCTGTGCTTTTCCTACTATGACAAGTCCAAATGGCTGCTGTGAAAAAGGTCCATTGAGGACGAGCCCTGAATCATGGAAATAACTTCAGTGATAGAGTGGGAGATTTTTGTTCTTCTTGAAGCGGGTGTCATTTTGAAAAACTTGTAAAATTGCCTAAGTCACATTGTCTTTTGACTTAGGCAAAATAAAACAGCCTAAGTCACACTCTTGACATAGGCCATTATACTAAAGGTGTAGAATCACATGACCTGTTCAACTGAGGATGTAGACATTTTTACCAGAGGTGGCCAGCACCATGAGGAGATGATTTAAATCATTTAAAAAAAAATGCCATTATTTTAGGAAGGTGACAATATGAGCAATTGCAGGCCATGAAGCACAACAGCTGCTGTCCAGGATAGAGACTGGAAAACCTACACAGGGGCAGTCACGACAGACACAAGTAACACTTTCTCTTAATTTAAATCTTGTGTCCTCAAACATGAGTAAGAGCTTCAGTTACTGATTATAGAGTATGCACATTACTCTGTGGCCAACCATGAACACTGCTGAATTGTTTATCTGGATGGTAATAATTACCACCATCAGATGATGAGGAAATAGCAGGAAGGTATCAGTTATGTGCCAGGAATACTCTCAGCATGCTCCAAAATGTATGTCATTGCAGCGTGGTTGTTTAACGGTGGAATGAGGGGTAATGGGTTGTGTGCGAGTGTGTGTGTGTGTGATTGCCAGCCAGATAATAGGCACGTACAATGTACAAAGGTCACAATGTTCCTACTCCACACAGCATGCAAGTGAGTGCAGTGAGTGTGGCAATGGTTCTACCTTAGATTATCTGTTTGATAGAGAGAGAGGGGGAGGCAGAAAGAAAAAAAAAAAACACACACACTATCAAAGCAGCTTAAAGATTGGGAGAGCATGGCATATTTGGCACAGAACTTTTATTCATGCAAAACAACTGAGGTCATCAGATCTTTATCAAAGAAAAATAATCAATTGTCTATTGTAACACTGTTTTTATTGTAGTAACAAAAACAAAATTTAACCAGCGTGTCACGAACCATATCAAACAATCCCATTAAAAATGCATACAAACATCAAACTGGAGCGAAACGTAAGCAGACAAGGACACCATAGATTACATAAACAATGTTGTAGAAGCTGTGCAGGACTTAAACCACTCCTTCCTCCGGGTCGAGAAGTGTGGTCCTACTGGAGAACACGTCAGCCAGCATGTGTTTGGGGATTTCCGAGCCGCGGACACGCAGGGCGTAGCAGGCATCCTCCACTTTGCCCAGGCTCTGTCGCAGCGTGTGCAGCTTCTTGGACACCTCGTAAGGCCCCGTGTTCCCGATGTAGGAGAAGCCGTCGTGGATCTGCCGCAGGAACTGGCTCAGCTGGAAGGGCGTGTCAATGTCGCCGTTGCCCACGCTGCTGATGCACATCCGCATCAGCTCGCCGGTCAGGTCGGCCACGCCGAGCAGGTAGTCGGAGGGCGTCACCTGGAAGGTCAGGACCTGACCTCCCGGCTGCACGGCTTCAGCTGAGCCCTGAGATGAAAAGCACGATGATGAAAGAATAGAAAAATCAAAAAAGCGAATTATTTTTTACAAAGATTATGAACACTTTTTGAGATCATTCAGGACAGATTGTGCACAGAAATTATTATCCCAACACAAGATTGATGGTGACAACAATATTTGCAAGATGTTGTGTAGCTCTGCTTCTAGTAGAAGCCCTGGGCTACAAATAACCAAAGTCCAGTTCTTCTCGAGGCATGATGATGCTTTTCTACTAAATGTTCAAGGTTCAAGCAATTTTCCTGCAACAGGCAACCATCATCTTTGCAAATAGCAGGCTGAGTGGATAAAATGCCATAATGACACATAATGATTATAAATGCAGTACATAGTAACACCCAATGTTCCCTTTGTGACATTGCCACTGCTTTGAAAGGAACTGTAAAATGAACATACAAAAACGATGCTGTTCTTAAAGCTGTTTTTACCTTTGGACAAAGCCAGGCTGAGCTGAGCCTATTGTTGTTTTTGGCGGCCGGTTTTAATTTTAGTTTTAGTCTAGTCTTTGTGTCAAGCTGTCATTTTAGTTTTTATTAGTTTTAGTCACGTTCATTCTCTTTTTAGACTAGTCAAGTTTCAGTTGACTAAAAGGCTGAGCATTTTAGTCTTATTTTAGTCAGAATTATCCATGACTATTTTAGTCTAGTTTTAGTCGACGAAAACTGATGAGATTTAGTCTAGTTTTAGTCAATGAAAATTGTATTTTAGTCTCTTTTTAGTAATGCAATTCTATTTAATCCAATCAATGTAGTATAACCAAAATGTTGGCCAACAAGGGATGCTTAGTACACACGGAGTCAGTCAGGTAGGAACCAAGAACCCACACACTCTCACACAAATAAACACACACACACACACACAAACAGACACACGGCTTGAGGAAGTAACGTCGCCAGCGTCTGCGCAGTGCGACCCGAATAATAATGACGCGACTAAACGAGACAAAATAACGTTATAACATTTCGTCTCGTCTCATTTTGATCAACGAAAATGAAGAGACATTTTAGCATAGTTTTTATTTTGTAAACCACATTTACTCGTTTTTATTCGTCAACAATATTGCATTATACATTTAATTGTAGTCATCGTCACATGACCAGCATTTACTTTGCGTCTCGTCTTGTTTTCGTCGCGTGACGAAGGTAGGGTTGACGACGATATTTAGTCATAATTTTCGTTGACGAAAAACAACACTAGCTGAGCCCCTGTTGGCTGTAGCTTCGTATTCAGCGTACATACGTGAAAGTGGTATATATCGCCTCACGGCCAGAAAGCAAATAATGGTATTTCCCAAAATGTTGAACTATACTTTTAAATCTTGTTAAGTTTATTTGAAAAAAATATAATAATAAAAAGACATTTCTTACTCTTCAGTCTGTACTGCAGCCATTACACGGACTAATACGGAGTTGGTTCTGCTAAATGAAATGACAAAACAAACGCATGCAGCTTAACCACAAAGTCTTGTGTAAATGTACCTCTGGCTCTACCTTCTCTGTCCTCATGAACACCAGTCTGGCGTTGATCTCCTCCAGGCTGATAAGGCTGCGATGGCGGATATAGTGCAGGAAAGAAACGGCCTCCACGTACTCCTGGATCCCTAAAGCAAAATGACATTCAAAACAGTCACTAAAAAACATTGGAAAATACATCCAAATATTTCACTGCTGCAGGATCTGAATGTGTTTTCAGGTACGGTGGGGCGCCTTTATTTTCTCCATTTATTTGTATTTGTTATTTGCTAAAAATGACTACTATTACTAAAAAGGAGGTCAACTATGTATCAAATGAGCATAGCACGTAGAGTGTTTATAAACACTACATGGTATCTGCACAGTGTAGATCACAGATGTAGATAATGAGTCAAATAAAACCTGCTTCCTGTCGCTGTCTTTTGATTGAACAACAGTGGCCATTTTTTGGAGCAGGCTGAGATGACCCCTCGTTTGTTTTCTGGCCCTGTGTAAACAACAATCAAATAATCACAGGACGGAAGACTTTGTGTCTGAAGTTTACTTTCGGAGCGGCAATTGAACTTCAAAGGGCCTCCTATCTCAGCGTGGCTAACCGCAGCGTGCTACAGAGAGGCGAGAGGAGAATGTGCTTCATCGCCACTTCATTTACCTTGACGGTTTACTCATTATGAATTATTAAAGGCCCCACTGAAATATTTTCTCAATCGGCTTCTTACTCTGAGCAATGGAGTGCAACATAAACACACTTTCTGCCAAACGTACAACAGTTTGCTTGTTTCAGATGAGAGATTTCTGGTCATTTTAATTCCACATTGCGTAGACATGTGTTTACATTCCTACCAACTGATGTGAACAGACTCTGTTTTATGTCTGCAGCATCCCTGTGCTATTTTTAGCTCAGGGAAAGAAGGCTAACAGCACTGCACCTGAAAGTTTTCCCAGGAGGTGCACCCTTGGTAAGCAGAGTGAGGTATGTAATATTAGGTTCTATGTAATATTAGGTTCTATGTAATATTAGGTTGGAAAATGTTGACTTCATGATCTCTAACTTACTGTTAAAGTAAAATGATTGCGCCTGTTATTTTGCACGTACTTCAGGATGTTGCGATTATTAGGACAGTTTTTGACTTTTAAACTTGTCACTAATAATACCATAAGGATGTTTAAGATTACTTTTTCCTAAGATTTTTGCTTATTTAGTCATAAATATTTACTGTTAAAGAGAAATACTTGGTTAATACTTACACTGTCAATGTTGTCGGGCTTTGAATGAACTGCTTATTAAAAGGGACTTTATCCTATTCTCATGAAGGAAGTACAAGCAGTCATTTTTGACTCATTTATCAGAACCTTTATCAACAACAACAACAAAAAAACACTACAAACATCTAAACATTGCCAATGGCCCCACAGCTGTGACCCTGGGCTTAGAGTGAATACAACTCAGTCTGAGGCGGACAGGATATGACATGAAAAGGTTACGCAGGCTTTGAGGCAGGCAGGCGGAGTTCAGTTCCTGAGCTTACTGCCAGAAGCGGTTTGTGTTATTAGAAGAAAAGAAAAAAAAAAAAAAAAAAAAAAAAAAAAAAAAAAAAAAAAACATGACTATAGATGTCTAAACAATAACTCATGGAAAACTCAACTGGAAACTGGAAGGATTTTAGTGGAACACAGGTTGAAAACGTTGAGGGCTGAGTGTGTGTATAGCCGGACTGGAAGAGAAGATGATTGGAACACAGATGATTTACAGATTAATCGAGCTTAATGTTTGACCATAGAGTGGTTCGCCATGGGAAAAGCCCCACCGCTACGCTTGTGCACAGTCTCATAGCCGCAAGCTGGGTACAGCTAAAGAGCTTATCAAAGAGCCGCACAGCCCTGTTATCAGTGGCAATTATGTTCACATTTAGCCCGCAATATCTTTAACGGTCCTTTATATAAAAAAACAAAACAAAAAAAAAACAGACCCATTAAATATGCCTGGTTACTTCTCGTCCAGCCAAGATTATTTGGAGAGTCCGTGAAGCGAGCCCAGATTCAATCTAATCTAATAAAGACGATAAAAATGTGGGGGATGGAAGCGTCTAATTGTTGGGGTCTGCCACTGGTCACGTCGCCGAGGATGCAGCGCTGATTCCTGAGTGACCACAATCTAAAAATGACTTCCCCAGCTGCTAGATAACAGCTCACCCTCGCTCCCAGTAATGTTTTTCTCCAAAACACTGCAGACACTTTGGCTACGCTAACAAAAAACTGATATGGGAGACAAAGTTTATCAGAGGGTGTGTCTATCATATCCAGGGCCTGCATTAAGGTCACGCTCTCACACTATCAGTGACTTTGCAATCAATCTAAAGCACAAATAGGACGATTGAGGTGATAGCGGAACATCACAGATCATTTGAAGTGAAAGGTTTTGACTCATTTGCAGGAGCTTGTTTCTCAATTCAGGAATGTATTATTATATTGAAAGAAATTAATGCCAGACTTATATATATATATATATATATATATATATATATATATATATATATATATATATATATAAGTCTATATAAGGGATCTATATATATATATAAGTCTATATAAGGGATCTATATATATATATATATAAGATGTGGAGACAGCTTTTATTAAGGCTGGAAGACTCCAGGGGAACCATCTTTTTATTCAGCTACACAAGGTGGCCTTGTTAGAGAAGATCTCATTCAGCACGAGAGATAGGATTGATCGGCATGTGATCAAATGGGGAGGGTTTTTGAACTTGTAATAGATAATGCAGGACAATTAGGACTCTTTTTGAATTACAATAAAAAGGTAAATGAGATGAGAATTTCTTATTTAACACTGAAAGACAGATTTATGGAAAGAAGGCTATTTGTATGCAGCTTTGTGGGTACATGTGAACAAGATGTGTCTAAATCTGTATAAGCATATGTTTACGTTCGTTCATGTGAGCAGTTAAGTATGGGCATATGCCTGTATAGGGATTAGAACTAAATTCAAAGTACAGCCGAAACGGCATGAGTTTTGCAGGTATTTGGTCATGAAACCAAAGTATTGGAAAAACTAAAAGATTTTCACCTGCTGATGGTGCCAGATGAAATGTTAAGAAGTCCCCAGAGTTAATATAAAACAACCTGAGGGGGGCATTAATGTCAATGGACTGTTTTTATATAGCGCTTTTCTAGTCTTAACGACTACTCAAAGCGCTTTAACATAGTACAGGAACCATTCACCATTCACACACATTCATACACTGTGGCCGAGGCTGCCGTTCAAGGTGCCACCTGCTCATTTACACTCCGATGGCGCAGCATCGGGGGCAACTCGGGGTTCAGTGTCTTGCCCAAGGACACTTCGGCATGGGACTGCAGGGCCAGGGATCGAACCACCAACCTTCCGATTGGCAGGCGACCTCTCTACCACTTAACCCAAGCCGCCCCTTAATGTCTGTACAAAGTGTCATGGCATCTCCAACAACTGTTGAGATAGATTTAGTCTGGACCAATGTGGTGGACCGACTGCCATCCCTAGAGACCCACTGCTGGAAAGGCCAAAAAGTTAGCTTGTTGTCTTTTTGTACATGGCTCTACATCCTAGCTACTAGCTGCATATTTATGCTAGAATATTCATGTTTCTCATTAACTGGATATAAACCTATATCTAAGATTATAAGCAGTATGACTGAGCTGAGTATGAGATTGATTCACCTGAATCATTACACTTAATTAAGTCACTTAAGATGGGGAAAGAAATAGTGCTTGACACTTGCATAACTCCTCTGAATTTTTTATTATTTCTTTTAATGCAACAATACAGACACTGATCTGGGAAGTTCAAAATGTCCAACTTGTGATTAAAAATAATTCCTCTTTGCTTATTGAGTAAGCCAAAGACAATGACTAAAGGATGTGAAGTTGATGGCATTGTATCTTTGCCGAATTATTTTTCTGAAAACTTAAAAGGTGCTGTAGGTAGGATTGCAAAGATCCAGGATTTAGCCAAAAATTTTAACATCGACAACTTCTCAGTCCCTCCCCCCTTTCCGCTAAAGCCCAAAACGGTCTCCTAAGCCCCTCCCTCCACAAAGGAGAATGAATGCGTGTGCATGACAAGCAATTAGACACCCCTCCTGGCCCTGATTGGTCCATCTGAACAGGGAGCGGTGGATTTTTGCAAATTGCACTACATGCTGTAGGTGGTGCCAGATTAATTTTTTTTAAATGACATGCTTCATGTAGTTCTACTCAAACATAGGGTCAGTTTCAGCAAATATGACAGAAAGTTAGTTTTATAAGTCTTACCTACTGCACCTTTAATCTTTAATGTTTTTACATGCACTCTCATGCTGAACTTCAATATTATAAGGGCTTTATTTAAGGGCTTATTTGTCTTTCTTAAACAAAAAAAAAGGTCTACGGAATCTCACCTGCTGTGAAAGCTCTGTGAAACTGAAAGATGTCCTCTCCTCTGAGCTCTTCAGCAATTTGACCGATTTTCTGCCTGACTGCATCCAGTTTCACATCTGCTTCATTCAGAATATCCTCTGCATTTGGTACACTTCCAATCCAAAGAATAAAACAGATTAACATTTTGAAATGCAACATACACATTACTTTAAAATCCTCTTTAAAAACAGAAGTTATATTGGGTTATTCCAATGCTTTTGGACAGTCCTTCTGTACCAACACAAACAACTGTTTCCAGAAACTGGAAAACAGATTTCTCTAAGTTTAATTAAAACTAAAGCCACTGTAATAGCTGTAAAATAAATTATTTTTTTCCAAACTAAACTGCTCAAATGAACATGTCTTGTAACAGTAGTATATACCTGGTCACTCTATGTAAAAGAAAAATGGTCCTCTTGCTTTCAATGGTGACGTCTCGACTGATCTTGACAAGACGCTCATATTTGTCGTGTTTGGTGTCAAGCTCCTGTTGGAAAACTTAAGAGACAGAAACAAAAAGTTTAGTTCGAGTACTGATGTCCTAACTCACATGAAACACAGCATGAAACACAGAAACACATGAAAATGCAATCAAAATGCTGGAGATGCAGTCACCTTTGAAAGCAGCAATGACAGGTGAGGATGGGTTGGCACTTGCATCACGGTCCTGCACTGCATCAGCATTTCTCCGGGGACATCCTTCACCTGACATGAGGCAAAAGTCAGGTGACACTGCAGTTTGGGTTCATTTTCTTTCAACTGGCATGGTCAAATTAAAGAGGCATTCCAGCGATTTTGCACATGTAGATCAGTTTAGTCGTTTTTAGTCATTTTGGCTTGTGCTGAAGACGTAATTATTTACAAACTGTGGGTATGGAGTTTGAAACACATCAGGGACTAACATAAGACACTGTAGAGTTATGTTGTAGCAATTGTAGGATCTAGCAATTTTTTTTGGGCTTGACCCATTTTTGGGACTAAAACTCAGGATACTTTGGCCTCTGCTGGATTAATTTTGACCATTGTTTTTTAAAATCTGTTTCTCCCAAATCCACAAATGTAATGAAAGTGTAATACTAAATCACTGAAGAACCTCTTTAAAGTGTGAACGTGAACTTTAAACTTCTAAACATGTTTTATCTGCAACAATTTTGATAATAGATTAATTGTTTATAGCAGTTGTAAATGAAATTAAAAAAATCTAAACAAAATGATTGGTTTCAGCATGGATATAAACTGTTTCTATCCATGGGTTCCCGCTTATTAAATATGTATATCTGCCAATGTTCTTAGTTTTCTATGACAGTTAAGTGACTTGCCTTGGGCTTTGGACTGCTGGTCAGACATATCAAGCTATTTGAAGATATAGCTTTGGGTTTCCGGCATTTGTTTCTAGTCTTACGTTTTTGTAGAACAAATTATTAATGAACTAAACGAGACAACAGTGGGCTGATTCATCATTAAATGAATATAATTGATAGTTGGGTTATATCTGTCATTGCTAGGACCACCACTTCTACTACTAACAAATGACTTATTGAGCTAACGTTGCAGTGTGATCTTGGCAAACAGTGGTGAAATAGCAGTGAGGCAGTTTAGATATCAATATTCAAATCCTTTCACTGCAGTCTTAACAGCTAACATGAGCATACCGCATGTTATGTTAGCTTGATGTTTACAGACGTTACACCCCATGCTGCTGATGACAACAACCAACAGGAACGTTACAACTTGCTTAATAACGTTGTTATTCTTAGTTAGCTAAGTCTCAGAAACTGGACTTACCTTCTCGCCTATTCATGCCTTCAGTGTTGCAATGTCTGCTTTTAATAAATGTAACTACTGTAAGCTCGGTTAGGTTGTATATGAACTGATTTAGCTAGCCTCTGAAGGTGCTGCCGACCAACTGTAACAAGGCAGAATACTTTACGTCTGTCATGGATTATCTAGCTAGGTCAACACACAAAACAGCTCCGTTTACACATGCTAGTTATCATCTCTGACCGAGAATAGGGACACCGAATAAAGTATCAATTCCCTACGATGCGAAATAAATCGTGTTTATTGTTTTTAATAACAGGCATCCATGCGGTCCTCATAACTCGCGGGGCTTTTGCGCTATTTACACGCGTAGCAGGAAATGAAAAGTGCATGATGGGAGATGTAGTTTTATATAGATATTTTTAATGCACAATCAAAAAGGCACGTCATATTCAAGACATATTTAACAGATTGCAGCAAACAAACCAAAACAATATGTACATACTGTTGATGTATACCTGTGTTCTTTAAATGAAAAAATAATAACCGTGCGAGAGATATCAATAACAAACTAAAGGAAATCACAGGACAGAGATAAATAATAGTGAAATAAAAAAGAAGAAAAACACAAGTGGTCAGTCAGGAATTCGGGTAGGCTACATAGACATTTATACAGGTGTAAGGCTTTTCGAATTTTCAAAATATTACACATTTTTTTTATATAGTATTATTTTTGTTTAAATATCCAGCAAAAATAGTTGTTTTGTTTTTTCTTTAATTATGGGAGATGTAGTAACATAACAGAATGTGGCATTAAGTTTATTACAACATTTCCCCAACTTACTAAAGTCATATTTGCTGATTTGTTTATTCATATAATTTATTCATATATTTTTTTTAGATAAAACTTGTCCTAGAATATAACAAATGACATGTTTGTACGTGTGTTTAATTTTTTTATGAAGCATTTAGAGCCATGCATGATTGATTGTTGCAGATACTATATCTACTAATTAAAGTTTATGTTTATGTTCATGTTTATGTATTCAATATGGAGTGACAGGCCAACCCTTCAGCCAAAATACTTTCTGTTTCAAGTAAAAATCCAAATTGGGCAAGACATTTCAGACTGCCACCCTAGAATGGCCTGAGTCATTTGTTGCTATTAAAGTAGCTACAGTATGTTTCATCCAACCTTTCTTGATCAGATTACTGTACTCGCTTCTCTCCTGTAACCCCTCCTCCTGGGACTCCTGCAGACTGTGTACGTGCCACACGAGTGGTACCAACTTTAACTTGCGCTTTGCCGCCGCACAGCACACTCCCTGTATTTCAAACACCGATTTCATTTATTTGATGAGTGATAGACCCTATCAATGTATATAATGATATATTCAGCTGAATATAAGTTAATGTTTTCAGAAAAAAACAATTTAAAATGTGTTACAATATGCATTCCGATAGTCGATTTAAGTCCCCTCTCAACCGCAATCATGAGCCTCATAACCGCCTACCAACTCATTAATCCGTCTATCACAACACCAGCAACATCTTTATGCAAAATATTCTTTTGTTGTGTGATAGGAATTCCACACATGCAAGCCAGGAATGAGGGCAAAACACACTGATGATGACGTTGACTGATGATGCCTTCATGTACTACCCTCAAACTCTTACATTCAAGCTTTCGAACTTCAAGGGTTTTTGTAATATGTAGGTTTACTAAATCCCTCAGTTTCCCTTCTATTAACGTATATAGTTCTAAAGTGGTGGTTTAATAATACAGACCCTTTACTTAAGTAAAATAAGCAATACCAAATATACTTCATTACAAGTTAAAGTGCTGCATTCAAAAGTTTACTTAAGTAGGCTATAAGTACAGATGTATTAGGCCCTATCAGCAAACTAATCTTAAGTATCAAAAATGAAAGTATCATCATGCAAGACAATTGTTCAACATTGTATGATTTTTTTGTAGGCTATATAATGTTTAATAGTATTGGATAAATGCACTGTGTAAGCAGCCTTGTACAAAGTAGTAAGGGAGCTAGTAGGTGGAGCTAATTTATATATTTTAAACTGTTGGGCAGTTTAATCAGCAATTAATCAGAATCTATACAGTTATAAAGTATTAAATTGAAATGCTCAAGAAAAGTAGCCTGCAAATACCTTCCATTTGTAGGCTACTACTGAGTAAATGTACTTCCCTCCACTGCCTGTATGTCAGTGGACATGATTATAGAGAATAATCACTGAGGCTGCACGACTGGAGCCGACGGGTCTAGTCAAGATGACTTTTCTATTGATTGACCAGAGGCGGACTTTATCATACACGAACAAGGACACCCTCCCTGATTAAATGCTTCCACGTGTTTCGAGTCATTTTAATGAACGGTTATTTGTCCGACAGCCTGCAAAGACAGCGCAAGGGGGGCGGTGCTTGAGTGTGGACGTCAGAGCAGGCTGGACCACAGACAGGCTGAGCACACATTTAGCGGCGCCATGCACCACTACCCTCGGACCGACAGCTAGCCCGGTTGAGATGCCTCCTGAACACCTCGACCCATCCCGAAATGCTCGGTCCAGGGCGCACGTTTTTGTATTATTCCGCTGATACAAGATGTGTAGGGGGAGTAAGTGTGAAAAAATGGCGAGGTTTTGAGTCTTACTTTTCCGTCTCGCTCGGTGTAGCGTGGCAGAGGCAGTGGATCGTTTCCAAAGTTGTCGGTTAGCAGGGCGCGTGTGAAGGATCCGAATTAAAGGCGCAGTGCCGCCGTTGTAGGCGCAAACATGGAGAAGCTGCAGAACGATTTGGACCGAGACCGACAGTACTGTGAACTTTGTGGGAAAATGGAGAACCTCCTCAAGTGTGGTAGGTGCCGGAGCTCCTTCTACTGCAGCAAGGAGCACCAGAAACAGGACTGGAAGAAACACAAGCTAATTTGTAAGGATATGGACAAGGCGCAGCTTTCCAAGCAGAAGCCCGAGCAGCCTCCGCAGTCCGGGGACAAGGCACCGGAGAAATGCCGGGAAAAGATAAGCCCCGAACAGGCGGACGGTGCATCTTTACCACAAACCACAAACACAGAAGCACCTGGGGACGGTGACGGAGTGGGAGAGGAGGGGTCCAACAACACCGCCACACCTAACGGACAAACCAGCGCATCCCCTCAGAAACTTGCCATAGAGTACATAGTCCCGTGTATGAACAAGCACGGCATCTGTGTGGTGGACAACTTTTTAGGAGCAGAGTATGGGCTAGGCATTTTGGATAATGTTAAAGCCCTGCACAAAACGGGCAAGTTCACAGACGGACAGTTGGTCAGTCAAAAAAGCGACTCCACCAAAGACATCCGAGGGGACAAAATCACATGGATAGAGGGGAGGGAGGCCGGCAGCGAGAAGATCCGCTTTCTAATGAGTCGTATGGACGACCTGATTAGACATTGTAATGGGAAACTGGGAAACTACACAATAAATGGAAGGACAAAAGTAAGTATTGCAGCAAGTGGAAACACATAACACTCTGAATGTAGGGTATATTCCGTGCCTGAAAGCCAGTTGTTCACAGTGCTGAGCCGTGCTGGTCTGCTGAATTATACCTGTCGCACCACAAGGTAGGTTACAAAACCAGCAGTGCTCTGGCTCCATAAGACTAAATAAAAAGTAAGTTTTGCATGTATCTGCCGGTGTTGCACTCGATTGAATCACAATAAGGCTGGTCAAACCTGGAGCTTTCAGACATATCCATTCTGTCATCAAGGCACAATTACTGTATTACAATATCGTGGTCCTGTCTCTTAATTAGACCTGACTGACTATGTGTAAAAGGCTGCCGAGTCCTCTCTAACTCCAGGTCAATTCGTGGCTAATGCCCTGAGTCAGAAAGGTGGGTTAGTTCTTCTGTTAATAGGCCTACACCAGGCTGCTGAAATCTTACTTTATTGTTAAATTAATTTGCACAACAAGCGCATAACAAATGCCTAAGACACCAGAAGGTTGACGATGCCAGTTGTAATAAAGAACCCCCCAGCCGCCCCCCCCTGCCTTCTTTCAAACCTATAACTGAACTAGGCAATAATCTATAGTCCAAAATCCAATGAAAGCAAGTAGGAGTATGTGTGACAGACAGACAGAAGTTTCATGTGAATCATTGCTTGAGAAAACTAATCTAAATCAGTATTTGTATATCCACGATCAGAATAGGATATTACTAAATGCATATTACAATTGTAATACACATTACAATTTTTTATGACAAATTATTAATTATCAAAGTAGTTGCAGATTAGTTTTGATCGACTAACTTAATAATTTTATGGTTCAGCTCTACATGGCTGTTGGATCACATGGTTGTGTGCGTAATAAACAAGCGTGTAAGACTGTATCACACGTTGCACATATTCTCCATATCATGCAGCTCTAATAGATGTGTGCTGAATGCACAAAAACGAGGACGACATCCTGCTCACACTTGTATTCAAATTGTGCCTATTACATTATTGCTTTCATTCTCATTATAGTAAAATAACAGCATGCACGTGAAGGAGCCTCAGCCATTTGGCAAACAGTGGGATGATCGTGACCATGTCGGGCAGTATGAAGTGAACTGTGCTGCTGAACTACCTACAGGGATGCTGTTCTTTAGCTGACTGCCACCCCTGACTAGAGCTGGGCGATATGGAGGAAATCAAATATCACGATCATTTTGACCAATTACATTGATGGCGATATTGAAGGGTTCACTATTGGTGCTTTCACAAATATTTACAGAATGAGACTTTTGATAAATAACCACTAATAATGTGGATACCATGGCAAATTATAAAACCGTAAGTCCAGAAAATGACATCACTTCACTGTAATGCAGCCCGTGTGTCATATTGCGGTATCCAAAATGTAAGACGATATCCAGCCTCAGATATCGATGTCGATATAATATCAATATATTGCCCAGCCCTACCCCTGACCTCGCTGTAGAGAGGTGGCATACAAAGTGTTTTGCTGCAGTGATGAATTCAGTTCCGTATTACTCACAGACACACAGTAGGTTAGACAGGGCATTCCTATGTTGGGAAGGAAGATTTGCATGTCTCAAGGTTGGCAGTGCGGGGGAGAGGAAACTGTAGGCAGCTTTTGTTTCACTGAGAGAGGTTTTCTAAGAAGATGATGTGATGGGTAGTCTCGTTTTCAGACTGAGGCAATGTGTAGGCAGAACGTGTACTTTTAAAAGTTGTCCTTGGTAACACCGTGGTAGTCATTTCCAACTGTTAGTCTTTTCAAACTGATGTGTGCTGCGGTTTAAAAAAATCAGCCTGCGTCAACCCATAGCAATATCAACCTTTTTTTTTTTTTTTTTTTTAGAAAAGCACTTTTTTCTCCTATCCAGGAATGTTGTGGACTAGCCAGACCTTCCTCTGCTGTTCTGTGGAGATAGGTCTGGCAATGCAAGACTAGGTTGCGTGTGACCCGCGACTCTTAACTTGATATAGTCACCATGACCTTATGGAATGAGACAGACCCAGGAGGAGATGAGCCTCTCTCTTCCCCCCCCCTCCTCCCAAATCTCCTAGGGGAAATACTCTAAAGTAGACTGTGGCCACGTCCACACGTACTAAAACCATTTATTTATTTATTTATTTTTTTGTAGAAACTGTTTTAGAGAGGTGTTACAGTATATCAACTTTATGGTAATTTTAGAGGCTGTAGTTTGAGAGGTGTTTCTGTTGTAGTATTTGTCTAACCCATGTGTATCAATACGGGTAGACTACATATTAGAAACCTCTCAATATGACTCAATACAAGTCAACAGCACCACAAACTACAGCGGTGTTTCCCATACATAGGTTCTACTTGGGTGTCCAGGTACTGTAGATAAAATCAGAATTAAAGTTCCACCCCCCCCCCACCCAACCCCCCAACAACAGGGGGGGGGGGGCCCCCTCCCCCCCCCCCCCCCCCCCCCCCCCCCCCCCCCCCCCCCCCCCCCCCCCCCCCCCCACATCTATTTTTAGCATTATCTTGCTGCTGGCGGTCTGTACTGGGACTGTAGAAATGCCGCTGCAACACCGCTGTGAAAACTCCCTGACCGTCATTTATTAGAGTCTGGTTGTTACACCCCGCCCCCTCCGCGGCAGTCTGTTCCAGTCCATATCTTTTATAATGGAGCTGACCAGAGCTAACCGAGCCTTCAGTTCTCCGTGCCCTCCATATCCACGAACTGTAGTTATGGACTCGAGCCCAAATAAAACCATTTTATTTTAAGTTGGCCGTAAAAGTTTGAAACTACAATTCAGAGTTGTTTTGAATAACAGAAATTGGTTGAGATAAGATCTTAATGACCTTAAACAGCGTGTTTTAACTAACAATGATCCATAACAAACCTAAATGAACAACAATTAACCTTAGTCTTATATGAGTTAGTAGGAGGAGGAGGAGGAGGAGGAGACGACAGTGTTGAGATTATAATAACATAACTGTATGGATCATAATATAGTTTTAGGGTTAAGTTTATATATATATATATATAAATATATATATATATATATATATATATATATATATAATAATAATATATAATATATATATAAAATATATATAAATATATATATATATATATATTCAAAAAAAAAAAACATTTGGCTCTGGGTAATCAGGTATTTTATCTGCTGAACCATAACATTTGACAAATCAATCAGATTTAAATGACGAAGCACATCAAAAGCTACTCTGTATCATCTTTTAGCCTGATTTGTTTAATATGTAAATAGTTATTTCTTTGTAAATTATCTGTTAATGTTGTAGTCATTGTTTTCAATAAATGGTTCATAAACCTTTTTGTTTGACTAGTTTATTACTGAACCCTGCCATCACAGGCCGCGCCTCACATCCTGCGCCACCCACCAACCACAGGTAAATTCTCAACTTGTAGGAAACCCTATACAGCCTTCAATATTACCATAAAGTTGAATCAACACCTCTCCAGAATAAAAATGATGATAAAAATTATCACGAAGGTAGGATTTATTACAGGGCTACTGATCTTAATTATCTGATATGTGGTCTTAAGTGTCCGTCTAAAATCTAAACCTAGAACTCTCAAGTTCTTTTTTTTTTTTTTTTTGAAGAATGTTCAAATGTTGACTTCATGTGCTGGTTTGTGCACTTATTTTATTTTAGGCTTCCTATTCAGAGTATTGTTTTCATGTTTTACTTTACGTGTCATTTGTCATGTAAAGATGTTGCAAATGTCAAACCTTAGACACCGTGGGAGTTTTGGAAAATAGCCATTGTTTAGGCCTTTTTTACACGGTCAGTGTAAAAAGTCAGGTGGCCTTTGCTTGCGTCAGGTACTTTGTTTTCTGTGCTGGCATAGAGCTCTGACCGCCGTACACAGTTATTTTTAGGCTGCTCATCCTGTCCAGTTGCGTTTTTCCCTGGCTGGTTCTTAGTAGACATTTAAACGCTTTCAGAAAGCACATTATTTTGGTGAGTGGTCCGGTTGTAGAGTAGATCCACGCAGCGGGCCACTGAGTCAAAGCCTGTTAAGAACTTGACTTCCTTACCTACTGCCCTAGTTGCCTTGGCAAACACGCTTGGACTGTGACCAGGGAAAATCAGCATGACTTGCACAAATGGAGGGCCGCTAGTATCAATGGCTCAAAGGGATACAACACAATGTAAGCACAGTTATCATTGGGAAAGATAGAGGGAAAAGATTTTTCCCAAATAGTTATTTAATGTCATTGTTTTCATTTCCGCTTTTCACTTGATAACATTGTGAGAAGTTGCAGGCAGCAGGACATGTTTGTTTCTCTGCAGCTCCAGCATGTTGAATGCTTGCTGAAGCCATTATAGCATTATATAAAGAAGTTTGTAGCAGTAACACTATTGTCCTGCCACTGACTCGCGTTTCCCTGCTCAACGTTACTATGTCCAGCATGTTCAAATTGTAGCTTACTAAGCCAAGGTTGCATTATAACAATTGTACACAGGTATGTACAAAGCAGTTATGTGGTTGTACATGAAACATGATCACTCTAACTAGCATGCCATTTTCTTGCTCAGTATAGAGTTGAAATACTGGATTAGATATACTATTTTTTTGGTCCTCCCGGGACTGGACTGCTAATTATACAATGCAATATAGGGATTTTAACCAACAATAATAATAATTTTGACTGATTAATTACTATTAGTTAAACAGTTAAAAACAATATTATTAAAACAAAATAAAAAATGTAATTAAACATGTTTTTTGCACTGTAAAAGAAAATTAAAATATACAATCCATTTCTGAACGGCTAGTTACTTAGCTAGTGTTAACTTTGCAAGTGCGTTTTTAAGCTTTTATTTTCTGCTAAAGGCCGATGCCATCCCTTTTTATTTATAAGTGAAATAATTATCAAAAAGTTTCTCTATATTTGAGTTTCAGGAAAAGATGGTTCGGAAAGAGCCGAAAGGATAATTTAATAAACAGATGAATCAATTAAAGCTGCGAGCAGCGATGGACGGGCACTCGCGCCTCTGCGTGCGTCGGGGTTACTGGCGGACGCCGCTCCTTGCGACCGTGCATTCGCTCGGCACTCAGACGCTGCAAATCGTCACCAATGAAAAGGGAACTCCCTGCCGAGCTCAATGATACCTCACACAAGACTCTACGTCATACGGGTCATCAGCTGTGAAAGGGGGCGTGGCTAAAGCATAGGGGGCAGGCCAAACCATCACCAATTAAAAGGAAGTCTGTGCTGAGTTCAATGACGCCTCACACAAGGGTATACCTTAAACGGTTCAAATGTTATGAAAGGGAGCGTGGCCTGAGTAAGTGGGCGTTGCCATATTATAGGGGGCGGCTCAGTATCACGACAACGTACACTCAAGTTACAACAACTTCTTTGTTCATCGCTAAACACTCAAAATGGCCGCCACGCTACACCGTCTGACAAAAAGTTTTTCTTTTAATAACTTTTCATCGTTAAGGTGTTGGGATGGTACAGACCAAGTTTGAAGTCCATCGGATGAAATCTCTAGAAGGAGTTCGTTAAAGTATAGCATGTATAGTTTTGGGCCTACTTCCTGTTGCCACTAGGGGCCGCTATGACTTAAATATTGGCGTTTATTTGTCCTCAGGGTTGGACTCTTATGAATCCTGAAAAGTTTCGAGCCAGTTGGTCAATGAACTCTCGAGTTACACCCACTTCCTGTATCGGCGGCGAAACGCAAAATGGCCGCCACGCCCTATGACGAAAAGTTTTTCTTTTAACAACTTTTCATCTTTAACTTGTTAAGATGGCACAGACCAGGTTTGAAGTTGATCAGATGAAATCTCCCGGAGGAGTTCGTTAAAGTACGACATGTAGAAATGGCCAAAATCGCACTAATTTCGAACTTTAAAATCAAAATGGCAGACTTCCTGTTGGGTTTAGGGTATGGCTCCAATGACGGTTTTTGTGCAGCTTGACATGATACATATGTTTACCAAGTTTCGTGAGTCTACGTTAAACGCACTGCAGGGGCTAAATTTTTTTAAACTTTCTAGGGGGCGCTAGCGAGCCATGTTTGTGCGCCTATTCCCGAAATCCTTAAAATATGTAAATATTCACCAGACTTGATGTGACCGCCAAATGTTAAGCCCCTCAAAAAGTCAACTCATTTGATGGGAAAATAATAATAATTCCTTCAGTTTCAATAGGGCCTTCGCCGCTGTCGGTGCTCGGGCCCTAATGATGAAAATAATCACAGCCCTAAATACAACAGAGGTATGGGCAATGGATTGAAACATTGTAATTTCCTTTGCGGGATTAATAAAATATAAATTATTAGGGCCCGAGCACCGACAGCGGCAAAGGCCCTATTGAAACTGAAGGAATTATTAGGGCCCGAGCGCAGACAGCGGCGAAGGCCCCAATTCTTTCTTTCCTTCTTTCTTTCTTTCTTTCTTTTCCCGTCAAATGAATTGCCTTTTTGAGGGGCTTAACATATTCAAAAACTCACCAAATTTGGCGGTCGCATCAAGTCTGGATAAAATTTACGTATTTTAAGGGTTTTGGGAATAGGCGCACAAAAATGGCTCGCTAGCGCCCCCTAGAAAGTAAAGAAAATTGAGCCCCTGCAGTGCGTTTATCGTAGACTCACGAAACTTGGTACACATATGTAACATGTCAAGATGTACAAAAAACTTCATTAGAGCCATACCCTAAACCCAAGAGGAAGTCTGCCATTTTGATTTCAAAGTTCGAAATTAGTGCGATTTTGGCCTTTTCCACATGTCGTACTTTAACGAACTCCTCCTAGAGATTTCATCTGATCAACTTCAAACTCTGTCTGTGCCATCTTAAGACCTTAAAGATGAAAAGTTGTTAAAAGAAACTTTTCGTCATAGGGCGTGGCCGTGGCGGGGTGGCCATTTTGTGCGTTTCGCCGCCGAAACAGGAAGTGGGTGTAACTCGAGTGTATGTTGTCAGATTACCTCGAAACTTTTCAGGATTCATAAGAGTCCAACCCTGAGGACAAATAACAGTCGATATTTACTTAGTCATAGCGCCCGCTAGTAGCAACAGGAAGTAGGCCTAAAAGTCAAGGTGCTATACTTTAACGAACTCCTCCTAGAGATTTCATCCGATGGACTTCAAACTTGGTCTGTACCATCCCAACACCTTAACGATGAAGAGTTATTAAAAGAAAAACATTTCGTCAGACGGTGTGGGCGTGGCGTGGCGGCCATTTTGAGTGTTTAGCGATGAACAAAGAAGTTGTTGTAATTTGAGTGTACTTTGTCGTATCTGCCTGAAAGGGTCCAGGCCTGAGGACGCCTACAGGCCAAAATTGACTTTCGGTCATAGCGCCCCCGCTGGCATCAGGAAATCTGCCTTATATGACAAATCCAATTTACATGAAACTCAAAATGTGTGGTCTACATGTGATACTGAGCCACCTCCTATACTTTAACCACGCCCACTTACTCAGGCCACGCCCCCTTTCATAACATTTGAACCGTTTAAGGTAGTCTTGTGTGAGGTGTCATTGAACTCAGAGTTCATTCTTCATTGGTGATGGTTTAGACCGCCCCCTATATTTAAGCCACGCCCCCTTTTATAACTAATGACCCGTTTGATGTAGACCCTTGTGTGAGATATCATTGAACTCAGCAGAGTTCCTTTTTAATTGGTGATGGTTTGACCCGCCCCCTATGCTTTAGCCACGCCCCCTTCCACAGCTAATGAAATGTATGACGTAGAGTCTTGTGTGAGGTATCGTTGAACTCGGCAGGGAGTTCTCTTTTCATTGTTGACGATTTGCGGTGTCGGAGTGCCGCGCAAATGCACGCCGCCAAGGAGCGGCGTACGCCGGTAACCCTGACGCGCACAGAGGCGCGAGGGCCCGTCCATCGCTGCCCGCAGCTTTAATTATTATTATTATTATTATTATTATTATTATTATTATTAAAAGCTATGCAATTTTATATTGCAATAGCAAGATGTTTTGGATATTTCATTAACAGTTTGAGATAAAACACCAACACTAATTTGTAACATTACCCACAATGGCCTTACTACTGGGGCGGCTGTGGCTTTAATCACAAGGCTGACAGTTTGATCCCTATCTCCCCAACTGTCGAAATGTCCTTGAGCCAGACACTGAACACTAAACCCCAAGTTGCATGACAGCACCCTGCATGGCAGCCCTGCCACCATAACCACAAGATGCTATATAAATGCAGTCCATTTAGCATTTACCTGTATCTCAAAATCACTATTGTCTCATGGTATACAACTACAGTATATTGTCCAGTCCCTCCAGGATTTTGCGGCCTTTTTTTGAGATTGTTGTTGCCCAAAATGCCTGATTTTGCGGAAGCTTTTGTAAAAATTGCAATAAAAGTTGCAATGTCTTTTTGTATTTTTGTTGCAATGAAGTTGTGTGAGACAGTGAAAATTGCAAGAAAAAAGTTGAGATTTTTTTGTTGTTGGTATAATTCTTTAAAAATAAAAAGGAAACTTATATCGGGGAGAGTAAAACTACTCTTGGCTGAGAGTTTTCCTAGTAACCTTACCAAAAAGGCTCAGGATGCTGCAAATGTTGATATAATGTGAAAATGGCTGGTCGATTTTAAGACTGAAAGTAATAATTTATTTGAACATATCTGTCAGTGGCTTGTTGATCTTTACATTGTTAGTTAATTTCCTGGCCTGGGCTGGGACACACATTCATACGGTTTGATAAAGTACTTATTGTACTTTATCTTGTCATTGCATTTACAATAACTAGTGTAGCTGTCCTCAATTTAGGTCATCCTATACATCTCATTTTCCTGCACACACCGTGTGGGTGTGTTGGAGAGGGAACTGAGCAGCAGCCCCACCCACTACAGAGAGCCGACAGGAAACAGCAGCAGCTTTCAGCGATTTTAGAGTGAAAAATCGTTAGAGCGTACATTGATGTTAAAATGTATGCAGGTTGGCAGCACGGTCTGAAATGTCTTTTTCTGTACGTTTTGTTGGTAAATGTGAGATGTTCAAGTCACATACGTCTCATCTTCATATCAGAAACAACGAAATAAATTTGGCAAAGTACTTGTGTCAACCCGTTCTCACTCCCGCCTGGTCAGTGGCTCTCAGTGTCACATACTGACGCAAAGTCTGGCACGTGAGACTACTGTGATTGGTTGAAGTCGCGGGAAACCCCGGAAATTGGTCAAATTTGCGAGTCATACCAAATTCACTGTGATTGGTTGAATTTGCGTGAATTGTTGCGATTGCGAATTCCTGGAGGGACTGATTGTCACATCATTCAGTTCTAGCTCACAGCTAGCCACACCTCATTTTCAGTGAAAACTGCTGACAGATGCTGTACAACCTAAACAGGATAAATCTGGAAACAATCAGTCTGACTGTGGACATGTATGCTTTCATAAGGAAGTTGACCGTTGACCTAAATCTTAAAGCTCTATAGAGTAAGTAGGCTAGGGGAAGTCATGTGGTGGTGGTGTTGGAGCTAGCTGTAAATTATGCTATAGCCTGTACAAGCCACTCGTTCCTTCCGCCTACAGTACCTGCATGCCACCTTTTTCCTGTTTATTGTTTAACCATCACACAGTTAACAATAAATGTAATTGTTTGGGAGTTAGTCAGAGCACAGGCTCACCCATCATCCATGGTCAAGTATTAGTCGACCTGCTACCAGGCCTTTTTTTTAGTCTGTTTGTAATCATCAATGGGTTTCTAATGATGCTCATAATACCTTTTTTTTATTTTTATTTTTTTTATAGCACCTAAATAGCCTCACATATACCAGAAAAAGCAATAACTCAATATTGGTTACTTTTACATTATTCCCAAAAGAGGAAGGAAACCAACCATGTAAGATACAGCAGCAAAGCACAAAACCAATAAAATCCGTATAGAGATGACTAAATCTCAGTCCATCCAGTCCACATAGAATACCAAAATGATTCATTCTTTATGGCAAGTATCCAAGGCACATGCCTGGAAGTCCAGTGTAAACCCAAGCAGACCAGTCACAGATTTATATATATATAAAAAAAAAAAAGGGGACGGGGGGAGGAGCTTACAATACAACATACTGTGTCCATTCCATGTGATAGTGCTAGTAAATGACAATGATAACTACAAAATGCATTTCATGCAGAAAATGCGTGGGAATGCTGGATAGCTGAATTGCTAAAGCTAAACTGGATGAATAGCTTAAAAATGTAAAGAAGATGAAGTAGTGAAAATAGTTGAAAAAGTAGGAATGGTTTTAATTAACTTGAATGTCACATCATATAGTACCACTAATGTACAAAAGATGTGGAATAATTCAAATTTTTTTTTAAAAGCTAAAACTAACTGGATTGCTGGTTAAAATGTGTAAGAAAAAGGTGAATTGTCGGACGGACAGAGGAAAGAGGACAGAACAGAGGAAAGATGACAGAAAATAGAGGAAAGAGGAAAGAGGACAGAACAGAGAAAGGGAACCGAGGAAAGAACAGAGAAAGAGGACAGAAAACAGAAAAGCGAACAGAAAGATAACAGAGGAAAGAGGACAGAGAACAGAACAGTGGAAAGAGGACAGAGGAAAGAGGACAGAGAACAGAAAAAAGGACAGAGGACAGAGAAAGAGAACAGAACAGAGTACAGTGAACATGACAGATGTTATTCTTAGTTTTATTATTATTCCCTCTTCCGTACATTTTTTCTGCATACTTTCAGCTATTTAAACCATTCAACTTTTCAAATGTTTACCTATTTTGGATTAGTCATATACCACCCTACTTTTAACCAGCAAATCTATTGTGCTGTATTGGAATAACTGACCCCAGACAACTCTTTAACAAAAAAGGTACTGTTTACTGAACAATAACTTAAATGTATAAATAACATTTAGCCGTTAGATTGAATAACAAAAAAAAACTTCACACCCTTCAAATATGCTAACTGCAATATTTCTTCAAATGATATTACACACAACTACCCCTTTTACCCGTTTCTCTATTAGTTTCCACTTAAAACACTCCAGCTACACAAAATGATTCCTCCTTACAGCAGTTTCAATGTAAAACTTACTCAAACCCTATTAAACCACACTTACCCACCCACACACGCCGAGAGGAAAACAAAAGAAAAAAGTTGCGGGCTCATGTGGATGTGCAACAGCCAGCAGGACGTTATCTTCAGTGAAGAAAACGAACAGAAATCCAACTTACAGTTAGCTGTTAGTCCAAGAAACACAGCTCAAACACAAAAACGAAAACCAGTCACCAGCTACGGCAAAGTCCTCTTCAGCAGGGAAACGCTGTCGTCCTCTCCGGTCCAAAATCAGCGTCCTCCGAACCAGCAACTCTCCGCCGTTACCTCCAACTTTAGCTAGTCTGTTAGCTTTAACTTTAGCCTGGCACACTAGCACAACGTTTGTTTTAAACCACTGCTGTTAAACAGGAAAAGTGCCGTAGTGTAGCTACACCTCTTCAGCTTCGTTATTACACTTAGATCTTCTCCAAGCTAACTATTCTAGTAGTGGTGTCAACAATAATCGATTCGGCGATGCATTGCAATGCGGGGCATGCACGATTCAGCATCGATGCGGCAAAGTGCCATAATCGATTATGTCACTGTTTATTTTCTGGCCTTGAGTGGACAATAAAGTTGTAAAGTTTCAATTACTTCTGTATCAAAGATACAGGAGAGTGATAATACACACATAGCAGCCAATAAAATCTGTTGTTCAATATCCTCTCAAGGATCACTGTCCCGTTGACGGGACACTGCGTCGCTGTAACCTCGATAAACCTTCCACTCATTAGCGTTTTTATAACTTCTTTTTATAAAATCTTCCAAATATACACACCAATTGAAACCTTAGTCTCTAATTATTAATTTAAGCCCACATACAAAATAAGATGATTTATAGCAGTTACAGAAAATAAAACAATTCAGCCGTAATCTGCGCAGCTGTCGAGAGTGCATCCATACCTGTTTTCGTTGTCCTTTCAGCAACAAAGTGGTATGTTGCCCAAAACTTGATTTTCATAAATCCCCAAGAGTCCAAGGAAATGTAATATCCAAGCTTTATATTCCAAAACGATCTGTTCGCCTCAAAATGTTGAAGTTTCTGGCCGAATCACAAGGGAAAAACGTGAAACAGTTTTCCATTTCCGCACTTGTTATCGCCACTAGCTTCTCTGCCCAGCTTGCTACATGCTCAAAGTGGGCTTCATCGAATTCCCTAGCTTCTAAGCTTTTGATAGACATCTCTTATGAGCCAATCTGTTCAGGTTTGCCTCTGATATGGCCAATGAAAGCAGAAAAGCCGATGACAGCGAATCGGACAGACATTTCTGTAGAAAAATCAATTTTTGAGTCTTTTGGCATCTGGATTTTTTCTATAATAACCTGAGACATGTTGCTATTGCCTGGGTGTATCTGTATACCACCAGATGTGTTTACAGTATTTTATTTTGATCATTTTACAGATGTATAACTTGGACGGAAATAAAAACCCTCCATGCTACCCTCTGTAACTCTGTGTCAGTAAGGCCTAGAATCACCCTGACACTTGTAACAAAAATTGAGAGTGTTTCCTTTCCAATGATGTCAGGCACACCCCAGAGAGTCAAAGTATATGGGAGCTGTACCACTTTTAATTTGGGTATGCTGTTTTGAAATTTCAGCCGAATCTTAACAGGATATCTGACTGCTTGTATTGCCTCATGACTGATGAAAAATTTGCCTTGTTGTGTGCAGTAGAATTGTGATGCATCGCAATGCATCGTAGAATCGAATTGAATCGAATCGTTACCTGGTTGGTGAATCGTAATCGAATCGTGAGGGGAGTGCCAATGCACACCCCTATATTCTAGTGTCTCTCTATGTTTCTCAGTGTTTTCTTTCCTCTTCTCGATTTGCGATCCTCTCTACTCTCCTGTGTCTCCGCTCAGCAGTTTTGCGTGCGTGTGTGTGTGTGTGTGTGTGTGTGTGTGTGTGTGTGTGTGTGTGTGTGTGTGTGATGGAGACGGGTTAGCTAGGCTACTGAGAATGTTATTTTTCATTTGAATGTTTATGCCGTGGCCGGAAAATTAACGAGCGACGTCATTGCGTTATAATCGATTATGGTGGGCCACTGCATCGATGCAGCATCGTCCATGTCCGCGATGCAATGCGTCGATTATTTGATTAATTTCAACACCTCTAGCCCCCAGCCAGCTAGCAGCCAGCCATTATCATTACATCAATCCAAACCTGGCCAACACTTAACTATAGCGCCGGGTGGTTACGACGCTAACGGCAGTTAATGAACCGTCGGGAAACAGACCATATCAGACCCAGGCACCCAAGTCAGAACAGTGGCCTTCCATAATGATACGTCTCACACCCGTCTCTCAGCGTCGTTGAGTAACATTACAACAAACACATTTCGCCCCGATGTTGAAAACATCCAAAAGGTGACATTGACGTGTGAAATATATTGTCATAGTGTGGTTTTAGCTGCTGGCTAATGTTAGCTTGCTTGCTCACTAGCTAACTGGTCAGCTACCAAATCAAATAAAAAAAAAGTAATAATGTAGCGTAGCTATTTTATTAGAATTACATGATTATTCATTACATGTCATTTAGCTGACGCTTTTATCCAAAGCAACTTACAATTAAGTGCTTTCAACTGTGAAGGTTCAAACTTGAGACAACATGTAGTAAGTGCAAGTACATTAGCTTTAAATAAGCAAAGCTACAAAGAGACATATGAAAGTGCAGGTTCAAGAAATGAGATATATATATATATATATATATATATATATATATATATATATATATATAAAAAATTTTGTTGTTGTTTATCCGAGGTAACATGAATAAACTTGAATGGGTAAACTCGTCCGTGAGCAGATGCATTCTAATTGCCGATAGTGTTTAACAATAAAAATTACAACTCCCATAATTGACCGTTCGCAAAACCCCGCCCTCGAACGGTCCTCGTCCAATCCTAGCTCAGCAACTGTAACTAAGGAGAAGGAGCCCCGTCAAACATTGCGATTTCAGCAAGATCGTGAAACGATGCGCCTATGGTACAAACGTACCCCAAACAACCTCAACGTTGTCCTTTTTGAACACTGATTAAACGAGAACTCCGGGCAATTTTTACGTTAATCTTGACCGCTATATGTATAGGAGTACTGTCGATAGCAAAAAAGACAAGCTGAATCGGTGCTAGCAACACGGAGCTGCTAAAGCTAAGCTCCCACTCAGCTAAAACGGCAGTTTTGGGGGCATAAGATAAAGAGTGCCTTTGTGCCTCTTAACAGACACAAAATGCAATTAAAATGTGCAACATGAACAGGGCCCTTACATGACAACAAGATGCGTTTAGCAACTTAGCCATTGTTTAAATTCACCTATACCTCTTAGCTGCTAGCTGCCGTCTGGGATGAGTGAGTGTGTTCAGCCAGGCTCCGGTAATAATCATCACGCAGCAGTTCCATGTGTATTTGTAGCATATATAGATATCTATCTATCTATCTATCTATCTATCTATCTATCTATCTATCTATCTATCTAATCTCCATTTTGTGTGAATATGAATCTCTGCAGTGGCGAATTGTGTGGTAGTTTCCTTAGCCAGGCTAGCAGCCCCGTCCGGGGCGCAAAATTACGAATCCCACCATGGCCACGCCAAGACCCGCCCTACGAAGCAGCTTGATTGGTTAGGGTTAGGCATTTCACCTCGAGTGGTTAAGGTTAGGGTTAGGGGATTGGTCAGGGGATAGGACCTGTACGTGTTAGCATGGACGCCTGGCCAATAGTAGTGTGTGAATGCTATTGAAGGGCGGGTCTTGGCGTGGCCATAGTGGGATTCGTAATATCGCGTCCGGGGCATCCTTCTACTTCCTCCCTCGCCTGCCGTGGCCGACAACAATCCACAGGCGGCCGCTGGTCTGGTGGATGTCCTCCAGAGGACAGTTCATGCTTTCGCGGCGATGTCCTCCAGAGGACAGTTCATGCTTTCGCGGCGAAATTTTGAAGTTTATTCCCTCCTCAAAAATAGGTATTTGAGCACTGTAGTGGTTATGATCATATCAGTGACTATGTAACTACATGGAAACGGGCCAAATAATGCCTGTTTCCCGTACAGTAACAGCGCCACTGAAGGCTAGCTCTAGCTCCATAGTTACTCCAAGCTTCTTCCCTTGTGAACACCTCCGCTCTTCACTTTTCACACATTAAGCTCCGATCTGCACACTGCTGTTTACCTTTTCCTGCTACAACTGAATTCCCACGGGACTTAAGCGCAAGACTACAGCCTTCTGCAACGCTAGTTACTCTACAAGAAACAGGCATCACTTGGTCCGCCATGGCTATGTGTCTGGTTCTCAATTGTTTGACGGGCGTAGTAACAATAACTAGGGGGCGTGGCTTTTGCGAACGGTCAATTCCACACAACTTCACAAAATCGTCAAAAGTCCGTGATTACCATCCATTGTTTTGATTGAGAGACCCCTAGTGGCAGAAAATTACATATTGTACGTTTAAATTTCATAAATTTAATACAAATGTTTTTTAAATATATGTTAAGTATTTATCGGAATTAGTCACTTGAATAACTATTATTGTTCCTGTGCCCCTATAAAGAATGATGGGGAGCTATAAATTGATGGTTGATATAAAGCTTTTATTACCTTTCTCTAGTACTTTGTTCATAACATCTCATTTCTTTCTTACTCAACTTTTTTTTACATTTTTTAACTCTGACTCAAAATCGCTTTTCATATTCTTTTTTTTTTCCGAGTGATATTTCTTTTTGTGCTCAGTCTTCAACCACTGGCAACAACAAAGTATCAGTGACTGATCCAATTACACAGTCAGCTCGCTTGGCTCACACACAGGCATGACTGTTTGAAGGATTTCGGCCTGAACGATATTAGGAAAATCTACAATGTCCGATAATATTCTTCAATATTTCGATGACGATATGACTTGTGATAAATAAACAAATATTGAAGTGCGCATGTTGCTATATATGTCCTATGTCAGCCTGGTTGTCTTTGGGCATAACAGCAGTGGCTGAGAGATGAGCAGAGCAGATTCATATATCGCTTTCTACAGGTCTGCATGTTTATGCTTGCTGAAGATGTGTATTAATAAAGTATAGGCTTTTTACTCGTGAATGTTTTATTGCACTTACAGTACCGAGTGTAGTTGTCTTCAACTCGAGCTATTTTCACTTTAATTCACTGTCTCCAATGTGGTCTCTCTGATCTGCTCCCCACTGACTTGTGTGCGTGTGTGGGAGCTCAACGCTAACTTTTTAAAGTGGTTGCCGGCTTGGCAACCAGGCATCAGCTTTTGGTTGCCGAAATTAACAATACGGTTGCCATGTTTTAAACTTCCTATATAATGAAACAATGAGATAATGGCTTGCAATATAATTTCCTATCCTTCTCAAATAGGGGTGCAATGGATCACAAAACTCACGGATCGGATCACGGTTTTGAGTCGCATCGGATCAACGTACGGATCAGCACAAAAAAGGGGGGAATTGAAATGATTATTAAAAATTTAATAACCATAACTTTTAACAACAATTACTTCTTTCACCAGTAAATTGCTGTTAAATGTCAAAAACAAATGAGGAAACGGTATTTTACAATAACCAGTTTTAAGTAAACGCAACATTTATTCACGTCTGTGTTTTTCAGACAACATCTGTGACCATCTGCAGACATTTAGGTGGCACCGTAGTGAAGCACTGAAATCCGCGTTGCTATTCCGTCCAGTAGATACCGGTGCCATATTAGCACTGGATTTTAACATGCGCCGTTAACATGGAAAGAAAATTGCGTTGCCTGTATGTTTTCACGACAACGCGCGTGTGTTGTCTCCCAACAGCTGAAATGTGTGGCGCACAAACATAGTGTTTAAACGTCACGGAGATAACCAAATTAAATATTGATTTCTTTTGAAATAAGATTTTCCAGTTTTATAAGCTTTTATTTGTTTTTATATATTAAAAAAACAATCCCATTTTGAACAGGTGGTTGCCAAAGGGGGCAACCAGAGGCCACGAAATGGTTGCTAATTGACTCAGTCTGGTTGCCAAAGGCAACTGGGCAACCGTTACTGTCGAGCCCTGGTGTGTATGTGGAGGAGCTCAGCTCAGACAGTTTTTGATGATAAATACTACAGTCTTAAGCCCTAGGGCCCATTTAGAACCAGGTGTCATCCCATCCCGAAATATGAGTTTTCTTTTTCGTCACGTATCAGGCAGTCTTTTGCGATGTGTTAATCGTTCATGTTCATATCGCGATGATAAAAATATGATGTATTGGTCAGCACTAAACTGATTGCAGGAGAGCTTTGAAGATGAGCTAATGCTCTCGGATTCTCCCAAACATGCCGACTTATCCGGTGTGGTTTTATGGCTTGTGTAAGAGTAGAAACACCAGGCTGTTCATATGAGTGGATCCCAGCATTGAGTTAGCTAAGATCTAGCTTTAAGCGGAGTTCGGCCTATGCGTTTATCTATTTTTTATTTATTTATTTTTTGAAAATGAGAGAAAGCATTAGTGTGCTGAAATCTACAAGGCCTGCGACTTTACACAATCCCCTTCAGAGAATTTGTGTAATATCAGAAACTGTGCTTGTATTTCCGCTGCAACATGTTGAGGGTGAAGGGTAGCGCCGCTGCTGTATACGTCCCTCTATTGTTTACAGCCTGCAGTAAAGAAGAAAATAATAAACTAGGTCATTACTTTAAACAGGGATTTCCTCTTGAGGCAGCACCACTGTCTAACAGATAAAAAAGCTATCTTGGGCAGGGGCCCAAACTGCCTTACTTCCCACACTCTGCGCTTCAAGGTCTCAATCCCAACTGTTTGTACTCGTGTTTGGATAAGAATCTCTTCTGTGAAGTGAGCAGACCCCTTGCAGCTTTTCCTTTTCGCTCCACCCCAGTTCATGGCTCACATCAGTGCGCGAACTGGGGATGCACCGATAGCATCACAGTGATCAGTGTATCCCTCCAAGTGATCAAGTCAACACAAGGTGACAGTTATCTCAAGTTCTGTTGTGAGTTGTTTGACAGGTGTGTTTTTTTTTTTTTAAACATATCTTTATTAAATTTCTTCGGGGCACATACAACATACAGGAATACAGCTACTGAGTAAAGAACAAAGCCCTCGTTTTAGCCCACCCGTAACCCCTTAAAATAAACAACCAAGACAAAAATAAATAATAAAACAAAATAAAAAAATAAAACCACTAAACAAAAACACAGAAGGTTTGCACATTTGAGGCATACTCAACGTAAGCAGTCAAATTGGGTTATTTAGGCTATTGTATGTCACCTGGAAATGTACTTCGAGATCTAAGACCATGCTAGACCATAGAGGCCACTCTGAAGGGTCCGTGCACCATCCTCCCCAATATAGTCCAAGAAGAGGTCCCAGATTTTGAAAAAACGGAAAGGCGTGTCTCTGGGCCAGAAGCTAATAGCTTCTAATGGGAGAAGTTCCAACACACTCCGAGTCCATCGTGAAATCGAGTTCGAAATCCACAGAAGAAGAATGCATCTCCTCGCGTTAAAGAGAAGCACCCCCTGCAGCCTTAGTCTGGAGGAGCCAAGACCCCGTGCTTTAGTATTTAACCCCAGAATACAGCTGATGGGAATAAGAGCTAGTTTTTTCTTAAATATAACATCAATTTCCTTACATATTTTGACCCAGAAGTCATTAATTAGGGGGCACTCAAATATACAGTGGAAATATGTACCTTCAGAAATTTTATATTTATTACAGAATTTTGAGAGCAATGGGTTAAACCTATTGCGTTTCACCGGTCTGATTTGGAGCCTGTGTATGACCCTAAATTGCATCTCCCTGGCTTTGTTGGTAAATAAGCAACCTGCAGGGCCTGACCAGACCCCATTCCACACATCGTACAAGATAGTCTCCCCAAAATCCGCCTCCCAGAGAGATCTAACGTGAACCATTGAATGGTTGGAGTTGACAGGGCCTTGTAAAGCCTGCTAATAAGTTTCCTGGAGTCAGGCTTCAAGAGAGCCTTCTCCACAACTGAGATGGAAAACCCATTAGGATACAACTTAGTATTAGAAAGAATGAAACTGCGTATTTGCAGATACCTAAAAAAGTTATTCTGCGGGAGATTGTACTTCACTCTGAGCTGATCAAAAGACAACACAGTGTCCTCTGTCAGCAGGTCACCCACAGTCTTTATACCCCTACTAAACCACACTGAGAAGGCTTGGTCGGCCAGACCAGGAGGGAAATCTGGGTTAAAATGGACCGGTATAAGGAGAGGAAAAAACCCATCTTGGTCTTCTAACTTTCTTATCATCCTCCAGACTTTTAAAGTATTCTGTAGAATAAAATTGCCCTTTTAGTTAAGGCGAGCCCACCCCTTAGATGCATATAATAGATGGTACAAAGGAATAGGGGCCACTGGGGCAGCCTCCAAACCAAGCCAGGTGCGTTCGGTAACCTTGTCAAACCAATGCCAAATATAGGTGCAAAGAGATTCTAACTGATAGCGTCTAAAATCCGGTACTGCCAAGCCCCCTTCCTCGAGGGGGCACTGTAGTGTAGTGAGTTTCAACCTGGCTTGCTTGTTCTTCCAGAGAAAGGAAGTCATAGAGCTGTTTATAACAGAAAGAGATTTTCTTGTTAACAAAGCTGGGATCATTTTGGAAAGGATACAGTAACCGGGGAAGTGTAGTCATTCTAATAAGATTCACCCTACCCAGGAGAGACGGTGGCAAAGCCATCCATCGGGCCAGGTCTTCCTTAATCTTACGAATTGCAGGTACAAAATTGGCTTTGTAAAGGCCTGAGAGTAAAGGAGTAATGTGTATGCCCAGGTAGACAAAACCGGACGGGGACCAGCGGAAAGGGGCGGAGCATTGCGGAGACCAAGACACATGAGAAGTGAGGGGCATAGCTTCAGATTTAGAGTAATTATTTTTGTAGCCTGAAAATTATGTCAACAACCCGTGTGATAGAAGATTCAGGACTGCTTAGGTAAAGGAGAACATCATCACAGTAGAGTGAGATTTTATGACACGTGGGGCCCACTTGGATGCCTGTCACCAAAGGATCAGATCTAATGGCCTCTGCTAGGGGCTCCATGGCAAGGGCGAATAAAAGTGGCGAGCCCGGACAACCTTGTCTAGTGCCCCTTCTTACCGAGAACGGGAAAGACTTCAGGCCATTTGTAATGACAGAGGCGCGAGGGGAAGCATATAGCAGAGATATCCACTTAATAAAGTTGTCACCAAGGTTAAATTTTGAAAGAACACCCAGCAGATCGGGCCACTCAATCCTGTCAAAGGCCTTCTCTGCATCAAGGGAGATGGCGTTTGGCCTTTGACGTTGAACCATGCTGTATGAGGTTCAATAGTCTCCTTACATTGTTGCGCTAGTTACGACCCAATATGAACCCAGTTTGGTCCACCGAAATTAAATCTGGGAGGACACCCTCAAGCCTCTTAGCCAGAATTTTAGCCAATAACTTTCGGTCTACGTCCAGCAGAGCAATTGGTCTGTAGGAGGCACATTCATCTGCAGGTTTGCCTTTCTTTAAAATTAGGGAAATCTTTGCATCCATCATAGTGTCAGGGAGAGCCCCAGAATCAAAGGAATGGGATAGCATATGAAGAAGACGGTCCACCAACAGGTCTCTAAAAGTTTTATAAAATTCAGGGGTCAGCCCATCAGGTCCTGGGGCCTTATTATTTTGTAAGTCACCGATGGCTTCTATCACTTCCTCACGGGTAACAGGCCTATTCAGCCTCTCTTTCTGAGTCTCAGAGGCTTGAGGGAGTTTGATAGATGATAGGAAATTATGCATTAGCTGCCCAGAGCTGTGATCTGATTCAGAATTGTATAAGTGTTCATAGAAATCAAGAAATGAGTTGTTTATATCTTTGTTGCTATGGACTCTTGCACCAGCACTGTTCTTTACAACTGGAATAGCCTGGGAGCCAGCATGTCCCTTAATCAAATTGGCTAGATACTTGCTTGGCTTGTTACCAAATTTATACATCTTATGCTTACCGAACAGTATGGATTTCTGAGCCTTTTTAGATAAGAGTGTCCAGAGCTGCTGTGGTAGTGTCAATTTGAAGCCTCAGGTCTTTTTGAAGGCTTAAGGTTAAATTCTCCCTGTAATTTGTTTAATTGCTCCTCAAGAAGCTGTTGTTCTGCTCTGTTTTTTCTTAAGACTTACTGAAAATGATATAGTAAAGCCCCACATAACGGCCTTAGCAGTTTCCCAAAGTAAACTAGGAGACACATCTGGAACACTGTTCTCAGAAATGAAATAATTAAACTGCTCACTAAGATACGTTTTAAAATTGGGATTTTTAAGTAGATGGTTTGGAAAGCGCCATTGCCCCCTAATGCTTTGAGCCCTGCTGGACATGACCAAAAACACTGGCGAGTGATCACTAATAACTATAGTGCCAATAGAGCAAGAGATGACCCTCTGAAGGGCATTTTTAGAGGGAAAAAAATAGTCAATCCTGGAGGATGATTTATGTACTTTTGAATAAAATGTATACTGCCGTTCGGTGGGGTGAAGGGTCCTCCAAGTATCAATAAAATTTACATCCATGCAGCAGCCAAGTAGAGACCGACTTTGCCCCATATTAGACTGTACAGTTTTATTAGATCTATCTAAGCATGGGTTTAGGCAACAGTTAAAGTCACCAGCTATCACTGAGGACTCAACAATCCATTAAGAGAACAAACAAAATACCTTGGTGTAGAAATCAGAGGGACGGACCGGGGGGGCATACACATTTAAATAGGAGACGGCTTCTCCAAAGAGTGTCCCTTTAATAATTACATATCTGCCGGATGTGTCAGCCCTAACTTCCACCTCTGTCAGGGGCAGAGATTTGGGAACTAGGATGGCTACTCTTACTTGTGAAAGACGAATCGTAAATCTGGCCCACCCACTCTCTTTTTAACTTTAGATGTTCATTGTCCTCTAGATGGGTCTCTTGTAGCATTGCAATCAGTACTTTCTCTTTTTTTAAGTAATTAAGAATCTTTTTACGTTTAATGGGGCCCTGAATCCCGTGGACATTCCAAGAGCACAGTTTAATTCCTGCAATATCAACCATTCTCTCACATTGTGCATACAATGGATTTGCTGAGAAACCTGTGCAGTAGTAAACTCTGTGTACAATACCTTCTGATAGACATATTAACATAACTAAAAAACAATGTGGAAAAAAAGGGAGAGATAGAAAAACAAACCAACCCAGCCCTCCTACCCAAAACGCTTCCCTGAACTAAGCGTCTACACTCTACATTATGCATCCTAACTGTGCATTAAACCAGTGCTCCACAAGTAACCATTTATAGTTGTAAACGTCTATAAAACACGTTATATAAACAAACTTAAACAGGATAAAGCATAAATAATTTTCTGACTCACCACCTTCAGACCCATAAGCTACATAATAAGTATCTGAGAAAGAAAAGAAGAAAAAGGAGAAACGGTCCGTCCAAAGTTGTCAGCCTGTGTGCAGCTATAAAGATAGCGACATCAAGAGGTCGGTGAGAAGTTATCCAGTAGCGTCATTCTCCCGGTCCGCCCGGAGAGTCGGGACTATGGTCTCTGCGTAAAAATTCACTGCCTCCTCCGCTGTAGCAAAGCTGTACTTGCCGCCGTTGAATGAGATTTGGAGCCTAGCGGGGAACAGCAGGCCGTATTTGATGTCTGCAGCCCGGAGCTTCTGCTTGATGTTGGTAAAAGATGCTCTCCGTTTAGAGACCTCAACAGTAAAATCAGGGAAGATATGCACCGCCTGTCCGTGGAAGGTGAGCGGACCCTTCTCCCTGGCCAGCTGGAGGATGCGCTGCTTCACTCTGAAATGGTGCACCTTTACAATCATGGGTCTCGGACCCGAGGCTGGACGGAAAGCTAGGCGATGTGCCCGACAGGGATCTCCATACCCAGCGTCTCCGCAAAGAAGTCTGTCATAAATGCCGTGACCTGCGGCCCCTCCATGTTTTCAGGTACACCTACAACACGTAGATTCTACTCCTCGAGGTCCTCAGATTTAGCCATTAGCAACTTGTTGTAATTCGCTAGCTGTTCACATTTGGCCTCAAGCGCAGTAATCCTATCGTCGCAGTCTTGCAGGGAAGCTTCAACTTCAGTAAGACGTGTCCCAAAAGTGTCTATAGTAGACTGCAGGGTGCCCAGTGAACCGCGGGTTTCAGCCCTAAAACTTTCAATAAGTTTTACCAACTGCGAGAGTGACGGGCCTTCTTTGTCTTCGCCGTCATGTGCGGGAGAAGGCTGGTTAGCTTTCTCGTTAGCATGTCGGTTTTGAGCTCGAGCTGGACGTTCTTGGCGAGTAGAACCCTTCCCAGACATATCGGCAGATGTCTTAAATAGTCCGAACCAAAAATAGGGGTTAAGACAACGGGCTAAACAGACGTTTTAAAACTAAATCAATGGATAAATATGTCAGAGCTGGCAACGGCGCCTCTACTCTCTACCCATGCTCGACAGCGCCCCCTGACAGGTGTGTTTGAGCAGATCCCCTCTTTCAAACCCCCAAACCAGAAGTGATGAGAAATGTGAGGGAAATACCTGGTCAAGATATGTAGTGTTGCTAAAATAATTATGTAATTAGTCAATCAACAACAGCAAAATGAACAACCATTTTGGTAACCAATTATTCATATAATTAATTTATTAAACAAAAAGAAATATCTTTTTTATAGCATGGCTTGACAGAAAAAAAAATCTCACTTGCCCGAAGGCAATTTTTACTTGTTTTAATTGTTTTATTTATTAGAGGTCATCAAATAACAACAAAGACTAAAGTTAATTTTGTGTTGCATTGTTGGATCTTATTCAAGTTGAATTTAGGAGCACAGTCAAATGACAGCAAACACAGAGAAATGTTTAAGTAACACAGTTCAATGTCAACAATGTATTACATAGGCTACATATTTATACTGCGCGCGCAGATGTGCGGCTGGGCGCTCCTCGTGTCTCATTTTTCCAACCCACTTCAGATGAAATCCATCGATGTATAATAATTAAGCTGTCATGATACCAGAATTTTCAACTTCAGTACAATACTAGTATAATACTTGATATTTCCATTGATACCTCATCCAAAAAGGGGAAAAAAAGTCCTAGGCAAACATTTATTAACAGCCTGTACACTGTGCTGGTACAGAAAAAGTCACTTCTAGATGGCAGAAGGGTACATTACAACAGGGGCAAATGTACTGTAATGCCAGTGTATAGCAGTTTCTACAGCATTTCAACTGAGAGTTTGCTCCGTCAATCCGTTTTGATCCAATGCGTGAGTTGCTATATTTACAAGCCCCATGTAGCATTTTACTTGCCCCAGGCAATCTGGCAACCGTTATTGTTGAGCCCTGCTGATAGAGGTGGCAGAGCACCAGGATGAATCCAGTACAGGGAGACTTTTGTAATGCTTGAACCGGGACTTTCTGGTGAACATTGTAGAATCTGTTGAGTGTAAAAAGTCCAACTGATAATTTACTAATGGTAATAACATACCGCAATAGTTTTAACAAAAACATTCAGTAACTTTATTTGAAGGTATCGACATAATTGTAACATGACACTGTCATAACTATGACATGCCACTGTCATGAACGTGTTATAAACGTTATAAACAAGTCATAAACATTTGACTACCAGAAGTTGTCTTGGTCATGACAAGTTGACATTAAATTAGTTTGGGATGTCTTTGTAATGACAACTTGACATTAACCAGGATGACATAACCAGAGGATGTCTTTGTCATGACAACTTGACATAATGTTATCCTGGTCAATGTCAAGTTGTCATTATAAAGACATCCCAAACTAATTTAATGTCAACTTGTCATGACCAAGACATCTTCTGGAAATGTCACTTTGATTGATGTCAAGTTGTCATAATCAAGACAACCCAAACAATGTCAACTTGTCATGACAAAAACCGAATGACACTTAATGACAGAAGTCATAAACGTTTAAGACTTGTTTATAACATTTATGACACGTCCATGACAGTGTCATGTCATAGTTATGACAGTGTCATGTGACGATTATGTCGATACCTTCAAGTAAAGTGTTCCCAAACATTCTCTGCAAAATAAAGATGATTAGTGATACATAAGTATATGACAAATAATAAAAGGCACAGTTTATATATAACTAACTGAAAATAATTCCTACTTTTAATCCATCATTTTCCTCTGGAAAAAGGCCATAAAAAGGCAACTAAAACACTTTTGAAGCTTGCCCTTTCGGTTTCATCAAATTCCTTAAGCAACAACAGGGCTTTTTCTTCACTACGCTTTATATATCCATTTGATCTCATAATGGAATTTTTATTATTTATGATTCTGTAGCGGTCGTGACAAATCTGCAAGTGTAAGCAGAAACACTGAGGTTTTTCTCGAGGCTCCGCAAAATCATTCACATACATGCAATTTTGTTCTACATGAAGCGGTAAACATATGGTAGAGGTTTGCATTTTGGGCAAGGGATGGAAATTCTTAGCCAACAACCTTAGTTGACATAAAAAACACTAATTGTGTGAAAAGCATCATTATTTGATGTTATGGCAGCTGGCCTGGAGTTACCATGAGTGGTGTTTTCTTTTTTTTTTTTTTTTTCTTTTTTGCTGCTTTTTCCACTGACCATACTGAAGTGTTTCAGCTTTTCTCATTTTAACGGAAGGTGTTGTGTTGTACCATGCAAGGTGGTCACTGTCTCTCCTGTCATTTTACATATTAGTTATTTTGAATTCAACAGTTTCCGTTGTCCGGTAATTACCGGTGATTGACCAGAAAGTAATGATGAGGACCGAAAATTCTAATTGTCTCCGGTCAGAATGACCAGTGGAAATAATTCCCTCTGCACAATTTGAATTGTGATAAAACAGGCTACAGTGATTTTCATATCTTTTGTTCTATTAAACGATGAACAATCATGTTTTATTCTTTACAAAAAAAGACTAGACTGTAGCGTATGATGGAAAAAACTACATGTTTCTCTCTCGCTCTGATTGAATACAGTAAACTACCGTAGGTTTAAACTACAGAGCGGGGCGACCTCTAGCTCACCTGGTAGAGCGGACCCCATGTAGGCTCAGTCCTTGCAAGCGGCCCAGGTTTGAGTCCAACCTGAGGCCATTTGCTGCATGTCATCCCCACTCTCGCTCCCCCATTTTCTGTCTCTCTTCAGCTATTCTACATAAAGGAAAAGTCCTTAAAAAAAAGAAAGTGACAGGAAAGTCAAAGCCCAAGCCATGGCGAAACAGGGAAATATTGTGAATACATAAAACACTGCGCCTTCTAGCCGGGGAGCATAATTTGCTTCCCTGGGAAAACAAAAGGTTTTCACCCAGGAAACGCGTGTTTGTTCCTCAGGAGTGTTTTAATCCAAACCACGATCTTTTCCCTAAACTTAACTAGTTGTTTTGGTGCCGAAATTTAACTGTCGCGCTGTAGGGCGCTCACTTTTTCTCTGAGCTCTGTCGCGGCTTAACACAACTACCAATGGTTAATGGAACGGAAATCATAAAAGTAAAATTAGGGTAAACCGGCAGCTAAAGGTTAGCGGCGTTACTGAGAAAAGACCTAACCTATATGAAAGGGAAGTACTTTAGGCTACTGCTGTTTTTTATTGTTTTATTAGATCTGGCTTGCCAACTTTAATTAGGCTATTTCAATTCAAGTAGGAATTTTATGATGTTATGAGCCAGTTTGTTTGTACTGTAATTTGTAGCTTGTTTAAAAAAACTGTAGTTTGTATTGTTTTATTTCATCATTATATTTTCTTCAGAGAAGGACTTTAAAATGTTATGAGCATTGATTTATTTGTTTTGGCCTCTCTGCCTGTAGCAAGTAGCCTACATGTCAATAAAAAAATAGTATAAATCTACATGCCTTGATGATATTATTCTTTATAATAGCCTGCCTATCAATTGTTTTTAAGCGCAATAAAGGAAATATTTGACCTGAACTTTCCCCATTTTACCGGTAAAATGAAACCTTACAGGTCATATGACTGGCACCAATATTTTTCTAGTGGAAACACTGCAGCAGGTTATTTAGATAAAGTCATGGAATGGTAAACCCACTGCATGTCTGATTTAAATTGATATATTAGCCAGTGAAATGCGTTCACTGCCAGCAGCTGATCTTAGTCACCTGTTTTCATGCTAACATTGGAGGTATGGAGAAATGACTGTACATGATTGTACACAATGTCCTTGAACTGAACTGGGAATACTAAAAAATACTAAATTTAGAAAAAGCATGTGTTTTAGTGAACAGTAAATCTGTGGGTCTAACCTCACATACACATGTAAGTCTTGCTTGTGCTTGTCGTGTCCCATCCAGTTTGTTGGATTTATTTGAGGTTTGAGTTGCAGTTGTCTGAGACAAATTGAGAATGAGGAAGAAAAATAAACATGAGCACATGACTTGCATGGGACAGATTAGTCTCTCCCACACGGGGAGGGTTCCCCCATGTATAATCTAGAGGTGTGAATCTTCACTGATCTCCCGATTCGATTACGATCATCAGGTCTTCGATTCGATATCTCGATGCATCATGATGCGTCAAAAAACATTTTTCTATTAAAGCCATATAGGATATTTGACTTGACAAACTTGCATTGTCAAGTGCAATGCCCAAGCTGCAATAAGTAACTTTAGACTGGAATGATGAAGTGTTTGGGTTTATTTCTTTAAGGTAGCTACTACGAAGGTTTACCTATTTTACCACCCTACTTTAACCAGCAAATCTATTGTGCTGTATTGGAATAACTGACCCCAGACAACTCTTTAACAAAAAAGGTACTGTTTACTGAACAATAACTTAAATGTACAAATAATATTTAGCTGTTAGATTGAATAACAAAAAAGAAACCTAACACAAATCACACCTTTCAAATATGCTAACTGCAATATTTCTTCAAATGATATTACACACAACTACCCCTTTACCCGTTTCTCTATCAGTTTCCTCTTAAAACACTCCAGCTACACAAAATGATTCCTCCTAACAGCAGTTTCAATGTAAAACTTACTCAAACGCTATTAAACCACTGTGTTAACACACACCTACCCACCCACACACACCCACACACGCGACGTCATTGCGTTTATAATGTGTTTTTAAACTTTATTTTTTTATTATTTATTTTCTGGTTGAACAACTCATTGTCATGGATATTACAGTGACCTTGGGTCATTGTAATGAATAAAATTGTCACCGGTCTATCAGCAGCGACGTTGTCTCATAACAAAATATCACACAGCCGTGGAGATGATATAGCCAGGGGTGCAGCAGCTAACGTAGCTACCCGTGCTATTAGTGCTAACATGGTCAATAGTGCTTTAGCAGTTAGCTATCGGGGAGGCGCAACGCTTTCTGCAGTGAAGCATGCTGAAAAATTGCACATCCCTGACCCCCTCTAGCTGCGTTAGCACTGTTGACTGTGTTAGCACGTAGCGTTAGCAGTCAAATGAGTGGAGCCAGTGCACACCCAGCCCGGGTAATGTTAGTGCACTTAGACTAGCGGCGGTGGGCATCTTACCAATTTGATATAAACTTAAATGATAAAGTGAAGGCAGAGGAAGAGCGGGCAGTCGGCAACCTGTGGGTCGCACAGACCCTGTGGTTCATTCCTCCCTGTAATGAACCACAGGGTCTGTCCTCCCTGTGGTTCATTACAGGGAGGACAGACCGGGGTTTCGTTTTTTATTTTTCTTTGGACTCGAAGTTGGACGGTCTTCTTTCTCTATCTGTTGGTACGCCATTGTGAGTCAGCAGTAATGAAATGTAGGCACCCGGCCGATTAACGTACTGTTTCTTTGCATCTTTGCGTCGGAAGTTCCCAATTTCGGTGTACAGTGGAATGCAGCATATCCGGCTGGGCAGACGGAGAGACCAACCCCCGCTGACTGACATAAATGGCGTCACTTACTGTGCGCTGCATTTAAATTTAGGGCGGGAAAGTCGCTCCAGACACTCAGATTGTATGGACCTTTTTCACAGCAGATATTTTGACTTGTCATAGTAGGAAAAGCACAGATGAAATTGATAACCTTAACGATGGCTCGATTCCATCAAGTGTCCCAGTAAGCTCTTTCAGTCATTGTGTCATTGTGCATGCTGGCAAAATACCAGGGCCTCTCCTAAGTGGAATGCAGCTATCATTAATGGTTTAATACCAGGGCCTCTCCTAAGTGGAATGCAGCCATCATTAATGGTTTTGAATACACCTGTGCTTTTCCTACTATGACATGTCAACATGTCTGCCGTGAAAAAGGTCTATTACTTGGCAAAGCAGCAAAGACAAGTGCTTTCATCAGTGGGTCATATGCTTAATCACCATAGTTTTAACTAACATTTTGATCAGTGTTTCCCCTAACATTGTTTTGGGTAAGTTCTTTAAATTAAACTACCAATATACTGTACAGGAAACTACTTAATGACTGCGAATAAGCATATTGGCAGTTTCATTTTGAGAGTTTCTGTTTTTATTTCTTGTTTCCCTCACCTGTGTCCTCTGATAACAGCTGACAGTAAATTGACGTTTTCAGTGCTGTACCAAAAATCTCAAAAGCAAAAGCTCTCAGTCTTGTCTGTCACTCACACAATCCTACGCCACGTGTGCGCAGCTGGTGTAGCCAGTTAAAACATACATTCCGCGGCACATACGCTCTACTAATGGTCCGCATACAATACGCGTTCAATGTAGCCAAAGTCGCACAACCTGGGGAAACACTGGATATTCACTTTCTAGACAATTTAATAATGAAAATCTTACGGGCAATCACTTTAAAGTAATTGTCTGAAATGAACACTAGTTCACTCTTTGCCTGTAAGTGCAACTGGGTCTCCGAAGCTGTGCCTGTGGAATGTAAACAAACAAGTGAGGTCAACCTCCTAATGAGGGCCACAGAGGAATGCGGAAGAATAAGTGGCTGAGAGGAATGGAAGCTCAAACAGGAGTAAAGGCCAGAGGTGAAAATTGCGAAGAAAACCCTCTTGCAATGTAGAAGTTGCCATGTTGGGATGGAGAAATCATCATCCCTTTTGATACTGTAGTTCATTTAGACCAGTTTATATTAAGATATTTAGTTCTGTCAGGACTCTATCTCAATATCACTTTTAGAATTTGTAGTGGTGCAGTCAGAGAAGTGAATAATAAGGATTAACATGCATAGACAGATACAGTAGTAATAGTGCATGTCTTATTATGAAGAATCAGTGAAACTGCTACACTGATTCAGTCTATTGCTGCTGCATGTTGCATTTTTCATCAAGGTCTTAGCGCCAAGCTATCTGTGGTCCTCTGACTGAAGATTTGATCAAAAGTGGAGTCTCTTGTACTGCATATCGGCTTGCTGGGTCCTCATGACCAGATCACATGAAAGTCAAACTGGAGTTAAATTGTACTTCATACAATGTTGGCATTTGCAGATACTAGCTGATCTGCATTCCAGTTTCATTCAAAATGAATAGGCATGTTTAAGCAGGTGTGTGTGTGTGTGTGTGTGTGTGTGTGTGTGTGTGTGTGTGTGTGTGTGTGTGTGTGTGTGTGTGTGTGTGTGTGTGTGTGTGTGTGTGTGTGTGTGTGTGTGTGTGTGTGTGTGTGTTACATTTGTAGGGTGTTGACTAGGGTTGGGTACCGAACTCGGTACATTTTTGGGTACCAAACGAAAGACATCGGTAGTACAGGGGACCGATTCACGTTAAATGAAAACAGCGTGTAGTTCCTTTTTAGCAACAGTTTGCTTTATTTACAATAGTTTCTTAAAAGCATCATATGTCTTACAATTACATTACAGGGTATACACTCACTTAAAGGATTATTAGTAACACCATACTAATACCGTGTTTGACCCCCTTTCGCCTTCAGAACTGCCTTAATTCTTCGTTCCATTGATTCAACAAGGTGCTGGAAGCATTCTTTAGAAATGTTGGCCCATATTGATAGGATAGCATCCCTCACACCATTACACCACCAGCCAGCCAGCACAGTGGTAACTAGGCATGACGGATCCATGTTTTCATTCTGTTTACGCCAAATTCTGACTCTACCATCTGAATGTCTCAACAGAAATCGAGACTCATCAGACCAGGCAACATTTTTCCAGTCTTCAACTGTCCAATTTTGGTGCACTTGTGCAAATTGTAGCCTCATTTTCCTATTTTTAGTGGAGATGAGTGGTACCCGGTGAGGTCTTCTGCTGGTGTAGCCCGTCCGCCTCAAGGTTGTGCGTGTTGTGGCTTCACAAATGCTTTGCTGCGTACCTCGGTTGTAACGGCCCATTCTCCTCTGACCTCTAGCATCAACAAGGCATTTTCACCCAGAGAACTGCCGCATGCTGGATGTTTTTCCTTTTTCAGACGATTCTTTGTAAACCCTAGAAATGGTTGTGCGTGAAAATCGGAGAGTATAAAATACTTATTTTCGTAACAATCAAGTAACAAAAACTGAGGAGGACACGCTGTTGGATGCTGTCCTCTCCTACTCTTTCTTCAATGCCTAACAAATCTATCTATTTCTCTCCCTGACTCTGTCTTTCACTGGTTGAAGCCTGAAAATATTGTAAACAAATTAATAACATAACTAATTACACTGGTCGGACTGTTCAGCTCTGTTTCAGACTGATATCTCCGGTTCAGGCTGGTCCTCATCCTCAACACGTGCCTTTTTCAGTCGCGGAAAATACTTTTCAATACTCATCTGGATTGAAGCAGCAAACCTTCAGTGTAAGAATAAAAAATGACATAACATTATTTATAATATGTTTATTTTGATTCACATATATTCGCTGCTACATATAGTGTTTTGACCTTGACAACCCAACTGCATTTTACCGCAAACTTGCGACTAGTTAAGTCACTAGTTAAGTCTTTCTTAAAGTGATGGTTCGGAGTAATTTCACCCTAGGGTCCTTTGCACCATGACCTCGAGCCAAACACTCCCCCAGAAGCTTTTTTCACCTGGGTCGAACATCGGGAGAGTTGGCGTAGAGTAGCGTTATCAGCTGAATAGCTTAGCGCAGGAGCTAATGGATCCGAAGTGTCTCTTAACATTACCCCACTAATAATGCCCGAAATGATACCAAACGTCTACAGTAGTACAAATACCGTAAAACTTCAAATAATAGCCCGGGCTTCTATTTACCCAAATCGCCAAAATGCACCGGCTTGTATTTGAGACAGGCGTCTATAAGAGACAGGCCATTAATTGACATGCTTTGCCCGCATGCTGTGGATCCTCTCACACACGCTCACCTCCAGCTCTTCACTGACCTTCTTCCTCCCTCCACCTCGCAGTCTGGCCCTTTTGTCGTCTTCCTCGGACAGACGTTGCAGTTCTGCTTTATGTTTACGCCATTCTCGCACTCTCTTAGGATCAATCGAGAAACGTCTTGCCGCTGCTTCTCCCGAATTTTGTTCGGCAAATTTGACAACTGTCAGCTTAAATGTCAAATCATACTTTTTTCTTTTTGTCTCCATGGTGGTATTGAGAGAATTAAGAAAAAGTGAAGACTAAAAGAAAGTTTGTTAATAGACAGGCGTCTATTTGGGACTCGGCTATTATTTGAAGTTTTACGGTAGGTTATGCACTCATAAAATGATGGATTGTAAAGTTTGTAAGTACACCAGAAGTTTATGAACACTTGCCTGGTGGCTTCTGCTCTCTGCTGCTGCTGCTGTTACTACCGGGCAGTAAGAGTGCTTAGGGCCGTCTACAAATTACAACACCGAAAAGAGATGCAACAAAAATATTTATTAATTTAATGATTAAATAAGGTAATGTCTCCAAACTTACCTCAATTATAACTTGTCTCCTGCTAGTTATTCTACAGTACTTACTTTAAAAAATAAGTTTAAATTAAAAAATATTTTTGTTGCATCTCTTTCGGTGTTGTAATTTGTGGACGGCCCTAAGCACCTCGTCTTAGAGCAGCAACAACAACAGCAGAGAGCAGAAGCCAGCAGGCAAGTGTTATTTACATAAACTTCTGGTGTAATTACAAACTTTACAATCCATCGCTTTATGAGTGCATAACCTATTTGTACTACTGTAGACGTTTGGTATCATTTTGGGCATTATTAGTGGGGTAATGTTAAGAGACACTTCGGATCCATTAGCCCCTGCGCTAAGCTATTCAGCTGATAACGCTACTCTACGCTAACTCTCCCGATGTTCGACCCAGGTGAAAAAAGCTTCTGGGGGGGTGTTTGGCTCGAGGTCATGGTGCAAAGGACCCTAGGGTGAAATTACTCCGAACCATCACTTTAAGCAGGCCCAATCGCTTGTTTGCTAAGAGTTGGGTCGGGTCATTGTATTCAGAATATACTTTCTTTTCTTTTTTTATAGCACTTTTTAATGTGTTCACGAGATAGCAACCTTTGGTGAACTTGTGAATTTCGCCAGCCGGCTTCTCTCGTTTTCATGGAGACAGACGCTGTCTGCACGGAGGTGTGTGTGTGTGTGTGTGTGTGTGTGTGTGTGTGTGTGTGTGTGTGTGTGTGTGTGTGTGTGTGTGTGTGTGTGTGTGTGTGTGTGTGTGTGTGGTGTGTGTGTGTGTGGAATAATCCGTACGCTTAAAAAAAAAAAAGTTACGCTGCTGTGCCTCGTGTGTAAATGCACACTTTTGTTCACATTCGTCGCATTTCTACACATTGTGTGCTCTGCGGCGCAGAGATTTTGATTCTTTTGAGGGGTGAGGTGAAAAACAATCACAATCTTATTTTGTACATATTAACAATTCACTTCATACAGTTTATGGAACCTGCAGACAAAAATTTGCTTAAAATGCCATTTCCTAGTGCAAAGTTTGCACTAGGAGTTAAGAAATGCAAATGTTTATTTATTTATTTTATCGTTTTGAAACGGATTTATTATTATTCGGTCAAAATTCTTGTTGTCGGTTAACGGTTAAACGGTTAATCATTAACATTCCAACCCTAAACAATCTGGCCACAATTTAGCAGTTTGATCATACAGTACATATATTAGATTTCGACCTAGTGTTGTTGGTTTTGAGAAGTGCTAGCTGGAATAATGGCATATTCATCAGGAATATGTTTGCACATGAATATGCTTTTGTTGTATATTTTAGTACGACCCTACCTGGCATGCTCATAGGTGCATCATTTAGCTTGTGCTGGAGTTAAGCTTCCCTGCAGTAGATGAACCTTTATAGAGTTTTTGCAGCTGTCCAGTCCAAGGAAATGAAAGGCGAAACTGCTGTGTCCGAGTTTTTGCGGAGTGCTAAAGCTCTCACACCTTCAGTCAGCACACACACACACACACACACACACACACACACACACACACACACACACACACACACACACACACACACACCACCCTCACACATCTAAATCCACACAAACACACTTTTCTTAGCAGAGACTGTTTACCCATCTCCAGCCTTGCAGTGTGAGCCAAGCAGTTAGGGGTGGGAGGGGCGAAATAGCCGAGGATCAGCCAACCTTCCTCACGCTCTGCACGTAGCACAACCATTAAAATACTGCTCCCTCTGGAAGGAGGCCAGGAGTCAAAGTTTATTTCAGATCACTCCTCTCTTCTGCACCAGCCCCACCCCTGTGCTATCCCTGTCTGTGCCCCTCTTTCGCTATCCCTCTCTTTTACACACACACACACACACACACACACTTTTTGTAACTTTATTGCGTCTTACCGACAGGAAGACCTTTGTCGGTTTGACTCCCCCCTCCGCCCCACCCCACATCCCCCTCATTTTTATGTTGGAGTTTTGTTGCTTTTCGGCTTTGAAGGCCCTCATACCGTGCATTGCAGTGGTAACCTGCATCACTTAACAGATGTGAGCACAATGTGGACTGACGCAAGCAACTATGGTCAGATGCGTAGGAAAATAAGATACAGACGTATGTGTGATGAGGATGTTTTTTTTTACACACTGTGCTTGAAAGGAATTTACACGTACAGAATTTGAAATACAGTTACCAGGACTGCATTTAATAAACAGTGCTTTCACTTCCATGTTGTTCTGCATTCCAGCAAATATATAAAATTATATATATATATATATGTGTGTGTGTATATATATATATATATATATATATCCCATACACACACACACACACACACACACACACAGTACAGGCCAAAGGTTTGGACACACCTTCTCATTCAATGTGTTTCTTTATTTTCATGACTATTTACATTGTAGATTCTCAGTGAATGCATCAAAACTATTAATGAACACATATGGAATTATGTACTTAACAAAAAGTGTGAAATAACTGAAAAATCTTTTTGCCTTTTTGATAGCGCTGCAAACCCTTGGTGTTCTCTCAATGAGCTTCATGAGGTAGTCACCTGAAATGGTTTTCACTTCACAGGTGTGCTTTGTCAGGGTTAATTAGTGGATTTTTTTCCCTTATTAATAAAAAAGCAAAGGGTGGCTACTTTGAAGAATCTAAAATATAAGACATGTTTTCAGTTATTTCACACTTTTTTGTTAAGTACATAATTCCACATGTGTTTATTCATAGTTTTGATGCCTTCAGTGAGAATCTACAATGTAAATAGTCATGAAAATAAAAGGAAACGCATTTGAATGAGGTGTGTCCAAACTTTGAAACTGCTTACGAGACTGGCAAGTCCACAGTTGCCCGTGGCGTTTATGTCCGAGCCGGTTTCCCCCGCCATCACCTGCAGGTTGTCAACTGTGTGGTTTAGAATGAAAGGGAGAAAACAGGAAAGAGTAACACAGCGGATATCAGTCATATACTATTTATTTATTTATTTTTGGACGACGTAGTTAAGGCGGCAGGCGTGTGTTGCTTTGGCGGCCGCCTTAGCTGCAAAATGCTGCGGGAAACCCTGCAAAGTCCGTCTTTGGTGCATCAAACACTCACATCCTGCGGGCTTAAAAAATGTTTGTGTTCGCCTTCTGCTCGAGACATTTTATTCTTTTTTTCCTATCCTTGTATATTACTTTTCTGCTACTGTGCTGCAGCCGCGACATTCAGAAAAGTTTTTCGAAGGCTGCAGGGTGCGCAAGCAGCTGCATGACAGCTCCCCAAAAGTGAAGCCGAAACATCTTGATCGACCTCCTGGTGACGGTCTGTTAGTTTAGGAAAAGCTAAGTCATGCATCGCTATTATGCCATTATTACCAGTTATCTATTCTAGGATAGGAGAAAAAAAATGCTCTGGCTTTTGCTGTGGTGTTTCTTTACACCGGTGGCCACCATCCTGGGCAGCGCTAAGCCCCGGATGCAGTGACGGTGCCCTTGCAAAAAGATAGCGGAAGGGTAGAGACATCACCAGATGTCAGGCTTTATCCTAGAACTGTACATCCGGTAGGCAAGACTAGGAAGCGCTTGATTTGTTATGCAGCAGGAGTTTCTATAAGCGGAGCAAGCATTTTAAACGTCAATATCGCAGTCAATCATACTTCAATTAATTATGAGACGCCAAAATAGTGATCGCAGTTAATATTCTGTTAATTGAGCAGCCTTAACAGTTGGTATGTAGTACAATAAAATTAATCTTATCAGAAGTACAGTATGTGGACTGACAGACTTCCATAGTCTTAATTAAGTGATTCTGTTAAACTCCTTAAAGTCCAAATATTTTAAAATATAGTGTGTCCTATCTTCTCTGCAGACAGGATACTTTTTCAAGATTCAAACATAGAAAGTCTGACTGATTATTTTACTTGGCACGAGAGCGAGTGACGGAGTTTAGTCTGCTGTGAGTGCTTATAATAATGTTGCTATGGTTTATGTTCATCCAAGTGCATTGAAGAATGTGGCGGAACTTGCCTTTGTTTGTCATATCACTGCTTAGACATGGTGCATGAGGGCTGAATCTGCCCTGTGTGTTTGTGCACGTTCACCACTCACCTCAGCTCCTCCACACAGTTGCATGGTGTCCCTCAAGTGTTGGTTTTAATTTCCAGTGCTCATGGTCTGATATCTGATATACTATATGCAGTCTAATATTGCAGTCTTCCACGGAAGTCTTATCTCTGAAGAAAAGTCAAGTGCTTCTGTCACAGTCCCTCTGTGTGCAGTGTGCGAGTCACCACTTGTGTCTTATTTCCGAGGGACTTTTTACACTGTTTACAACAAGAGGTTTACACCAGTTCATACGGGTTCACTGCCAACACCCAAGCAGATCATGCAAGTCTTAATAGCGCAGGAAAAGGCAAGGGGAAGTTGACGTGCTGCATGATATCTCCGGTTTATTTTCTCGCTAGTTTAAAGTTTATAATGAGGCAGCTGTGTTGTAGGCTGCCCCTGCTTGTATCGGTCTTGGTGCAGGTGAGGCAGGGACAATGCCATCTAGCTGTGCCAAGACCATCTTCTGCATCCACATCACGGGCCAGCAAAGGCCGTCTGAGCAGCTTCTACATCCCCAGTTCATACCGACCGCATCCACACTTGCAGCTGCATTTGCAGCACCTACACACAACTTTTAAAGCAAAGCACCCTTGACTGTTCCTTCTTTAAGTTCAGGCAGTACTGTTAACTTGTTTAATGACACATAAGATCTAGACATTGAATGCATATGTGTGTGCTTTCTATGCATCTGTTTTTACTAATCATGCTTTTTTATCTTCCTGTCTTCAGGCAATGGTGGCGTGTTACCCTGGAAAGGGAACAGGATACGTGCGTCATGTGGATAATCCCAATGGCGATGGCCGCTGTGTCACATGCATATATTACCTTAATAGAGATTGGACTGCCAAGGTATGTGAGCGATGTGTGGAGGGAATAATGTTTACTAGTACTAGATGGTAATTATTCCAATTTGAACTTTATTAGATTCTCTTGTTTGCAATTATAATTTTTGCTATGAACATTGATTCATTTGTGATTTGCAATATTCACTGAAATAACCACCAAAACAAAATGTTTATCAAAAAAGCCATATGTCGGCTGTTCCTGTCACAAGTATATAACAAGAGGTTACATGTCAGTAGTTGCTGTTTGGCTACTCTCCCTTATTATAATCCCATTAAAGCGCAGAGATCCTGCTAATCCCGCCACACCAAATCAAAGAGAATAGAGCCCCCATGCTACCTTCCACAAATCCACTGTTCCTCCTGGAGGAAAGTACATGGGCAGACAGAAGACAGAGACTTTAGGTGGTACTGCAGTAGTTTATTACTCTCATTGCTGAAAAATAACTATATGGATCAAATAAGCATTTCAAACAATTTTGGTGTTTTGGTGCACTTGGGTTTTGGCTGTGTTTTGCTGAAGGGACATTCATAAAATAGTCAAATATTTTAACTTTGAAAAAGCCTATGAGCCTTCCTTTCACTGACGGCATTGTCCTGTGTGACCGAGCCTACTCACCTGGTGCTCGAAGCAACCACCTGCCCTAGGTCTGACGTGAACAGTTGAATACAGGCCTGCCTTCAGTCACTGTGCACATTCAATGACATTTATAAAAAATTTACTGTATTAAATCCAAAAATGACCACAATATGTGATCAGATATTAAGCAAACTAAGTTGAAATGCTATCTTTTCTGACAACAATGCTAAAGCCAGTATTTTCTCCTTTCCGTGACTGAATGTCTGTTTGTGTTTTGGCCTGTGTGTGTTAGTATCAACTGCCCAGTTTGACGGCCGGGCCGTGTTGCCACATATACCTGTAAAATCGCAAACCCAGCGCGCTACAGCTGTAGTACAGCCATGGAAGCAGCAAACAAACGAACAAGATCAATGGAGATAGATTCTACCCCAAACTAAAAAAATAAAAATAAAAACTCAGTGTTTAACAGTTGCATGACCTGAGACGTAACAAAACCCAGGTAAATATTGGAGATGTATTTGAAAGATGGAGACAGCTCCACGCCCAAAAGGACACAGAGTTGGCTAATTTCCTCCTGAACAGGTAAGCATTAGCTTCAGGCTAATTTAGCACGGCTTCTAGGGGCGGGAATTTTCAGTCATTTCAACATTTGTGTACTCACATTGAATTATATAGAGTACTCGAGTTGGTTACTCGCAAAAACAATTGAGACACAGCCAGTGAAGTGATCGTGACTGGTCCTGGCTACCGCTGCCATGCTAACCCTGCTAACTGCTAACAATACCGGAGGACCAGGCAAAAGGGGCCATGGCTGTTTACAACCACCTTGACAGACCTATGACAGGAACCACAAGTTTGACTTCCTCATAATGGAAACATACAATTTTACTTTGGCAAAACAACCGTGTAGCCTGTTCAGCGGCTGTAGCCGACAACCGGTGAGTAATTTTAAACCAAGAAAGTGTGGCTGTCAGTCGGGTAGAGAGGACCGTGAGTTTGCAGTGTGTTTAGCAATTGTTAGCGTAATTTTAAGCCATACAGTCGGTCTGTCAGTCTGGTATAGAGGGCAGTGAGGTAGTGGTGTTTTTAGCGGTTCTTGCCGTAATTTTAAGTCGAGAAAGTGTGTCTGTCAGTGGGGTGGGGGAGAGCTCCGCATGAGCACGTGCTTTTATGACTGTCAACATAGCCAGCATCTAACATTAGCTACTCTGCTGAGCTGTGAAGTAATGTCTGGCTATGTGAGACTAGCGTCTAGCAACATTGTTGGATGCTGCGTTCTCAACCTGGCAACCTCCGTGAACTTCGATTCTGTGGAGGAGGGGCCGGGGGAGACGGCTCTCTCCAGTATTTTGAATTTGTACTGCAGTAACTATTTAACGCTAGCTGTCTGTATTACATATTGCACCTTTAAAGTATATCAATGTATCTCCATCCAACATCAAACCAAAACAAAGTAAATCCACACACCTCATTAAATTAGATTGTCCATAGCTTTCATGCTTCTCTGATGAGCCGGTGACATGACAAGACACATAAGTAGACAAGAGATTGTCTTCCAGATTTCCTCACATACTTGACCTCCAGACCTGCATATGAAAATTACGTAATTACAGGAAACTCTGTTTTTGCCTCTGGATGCTAGTTTGTGGTAGAGTGCAGACCATGCAAGAGTCGATCTTCTGGCTATGAGTGTTACTGAACAGAGTATGACCATCAAACAAGCAATAAGGCAAGTTGAGAGGTATTAGTGACCTGTCTTTTGCAACGCTACTTTTTTCGGTACTTTCAGTAAAAAATGTATTTCAGTTGTAAAAATAATTCCAAACCTATTCATCTTATTTACTTTAAACATGTTATTTATTTAGAACATTTAACACTCCACACAAAATAAAACCCCTCCCTCTCCCTTCCCAAACATATCCCTACAACCTATTAAATCAAATAAATATTTTTTTTTTTTTTTTTTTACACTGCACTGTTACTTTCATTCTTGTATCTTATTCTATTTTAGGCAGTTTTTTTAAAATCTCTTTTTAAACTGCTCTTTAATGCTTTAATTAAATCGTTTTGAATTGACTTGTTGCTGAAATGTGCTATTTTTTGACGTTCTTGCCACTTTTTCCAACGTTTTTTAAGCTTTTTCCAACATTTGTCACTTTTTTCAACATTCTTTTATCATTTTCTTTTTCAAATGCTATACAATTGAATGAAACAAATCCAATGAAAGTAGTGAACTGATCATTTATATTACTTATGAAGAGCGTTGTATGGAACCATCCATGTTGTTGTTTTTTGACAATTTGGTTGCAAGAAACCCAAATTTCTGATATAGAAACTTGTTGAAAGCGGGTCAAATTTGACCTGAGGACAAAAGGAGGGGTAAAAATGTAAATTTGCTGCCAAATGACAAAAAAAAGTATATTTTACAATAACTTTGAGTGCACCATGAGGTTTACCAGTTTCAACTAAACGCAACATTTAGTCCCTTCTGTGTTGTTTTTCCAACAACATTGGTGACCAAGTGCTAGTTTGTGTCTCTTAGCTCATAGATTTAGCAGCAGACTGTTGTACGTCCCGCTGTTGGAATCCTCTACAGTGAAATACAGTCCCATTACACCGTTTAGCTGTCACCATTTTAACCGTGTTTAATCCAGCTACTAGCTAACAGTAGTCTAATATCAATGTGACTCTTTTTCTGTGTGCCGATCTGTCAGCCACATTCTGCTTTGTGATGAATCATGCACAAGTTGAATGAGCTGATGGGATAGCATTTCACTGGCATTTTATCTGTACGATTTCATGTGACAAATGAATATTGATTGATTGATAAAAAATGTCCGCCGTTCTGACCATCTTGTTATGTTGATTTGAATGGGAATGTCCACTCTACTCTCATTCTATTTCTATGACTACCTCTTTTCCTGTTGACACACTGTGCATCAGGTGGGTCATACTGCCCCTATGTTAATCAACTAAGCTGTTGCATGATTTCACTTATCTTCAATTATTCAAACGAGCCATGACAGATAGACATGTAAATGATTCCAATCTGATCTCTGATAAGCCGTTTATTAGGCGTGTGATGAGCTTTGTTTTATAGAATTTGGTTGCCAGGATACTGGGGCTCCATTAGAGAATGACATGGCTTTGTAATGTTCAGGTTCAGTTGTTTCAGTTATTTACCCACAATTTTCTCGATCATGTTTTTCTGCAACAGCTTCACATCTATACACAATCATTATGAAAATGCAGCGAGTGGGTGTCAGGTTAACTGTACTGTAAATCAAACATTTATATTTCAGCTCAGATTACATAGTAATACGGCTCATTGTATAGAATTAAAGAAATTAAGAAGTATTAAACTTAATAATCATCAACGTCTATGATACTGAAGTATTTGTTATATATTTATTCTCAAGTCCCAGTGTGGTACATCGTGTACCTCCGTAATGCATAACAAGTTGCAACTTTTGAATTATTTGCATGCATCCATGTGACAAAAATAAGTGGGAGGAAAAAGATACAGGCAATCAAAAGTCAAAGTAGAAGAAAATGAATCCGCCATTGGAAATACTTTGCTTTCAGTACAGATTCTCTGTGAAGTATGCTTTAAATTGCACCCCAAAAAAGAAATTCTAATCAATATCTTAATTTGTAAATATGAACCCTAATAAAATAGCCCTCTCTAACTGCTGCTATTTTGAGAAACATAATAATAATAACAAGTGAAATAAGATACTTTTTGTTAGGATTCAAAATTGCTATAAAAAGTTCTATCTGTTTTTGTATATACTGCTTATCTTGCTCAGGGTAGCAGGAGGTGGGAGTGTTTCCCAGCATGCATTTTGTGAGAGGCAAGGACAGGTCACCCGTCTATTACAGCTGACACAGAGACATGCAGACATATTCACACCACTCGTTGTCATGGCTTCAGTATTCAGCAATCAGTAGTCATCATTCCTGTCATTTCTTCCAGAACCATCCAGCCTTCACGCTTAACACATGGCATGAATCACATTGTGGAAAGTAGCACTTTTGTGAAACGTGCTCTCAGCTGCCATAGGGGTGTTAGGTTTGGCTAGATTAGATTTGTGTTACTTGGACAGGGTGTCAGACATTTTCCATCCACTGTTTCCTGGATTCTTGTGATATCACAAGATCACGTGAGAATTCAGACGATCAAGTACACAAAAATCCAAGTAATGTTTGTGTCCAAACTACTGCTACTAGAAGATACGGGTGTGGTTTAGGTGTGTGTGATGACACAGAGAGGCGACTGTTGGTTCAAAACAACAACTGCTGCTCCTAAAGAGGTTAGGCTAGTTGCTGCAATAGCGTCAGTAATATCAGAACTGAAGAGTATTTTTTTTAATTGGAAGAAAAGCAAAGAATGGCACTGAAGGCTATTCTCGATGGAAAAGATGTTTTTAGCCTGTGATAGATGGTGATAGACAGATGCTTTATCCATTCACCTGCCAAGTATTTTTTTGCAAGTGCCTGTCCTTACAAACACTTTCCAATGGCGGCTTTTCAGATGGTTCTGTGCAACGACACGTTAGCTCTTTCCCACCAGCCACTAGGGGAACAAAAACATAAATGTTTGTCTAGATAAGATTTTTGTTTATTACTACAGCATACACTCCTTGAGCAGCTACTCATTCAGAAATACAAGGGAAGGTCAACTGACATATCTGTTTATAGTGCAGCCAAACAAACTGCATTTGTCAGTCAGTAGAAAGTGCAAGTGTGTTCTGATTTTATTCTGCGCATGGCACAGCTACTTTTCCACACAACAGCAGGTTGGTTATAGGATGTAACGATTACCGGTGTTAATGGTAAACCACGGTAAAAATGTTGATAACAATTACCATTTTCATTTAAAATATTATCACCACAGTGTGGAAACTGCGTGTTCCCAGCTTCATCCAAGTCTCCTGAAGTTGCCGTGTGGGCGCACTGCGTAGCCTACAGTGCATTTCTTGAAGTTGGAATCATGGGGAAAGGAGGAGATGACAGCGCTCAGGACATTTATCAGCCTTGTAATAAAGGCCATAGTAACACTCTCCTGAGATCATTGACCAATCAGTGACGAGAGTCATCGCTTTGATCGCCTGTCAATCACTCGCGCTCAGACAAGAGAAGGGGACAGAACAGCAGCTGTAAACTGACTTTTTTTCTTTATCATTCCTTTCCCGTTTTTGGACACTTGAAGTCATGTGTGTAGCCCCGAACGTAAGTTAAAACTATTCTGTAGCTTGTTAAACTGTCATGGGTTTTACTGCCTCGTTATCTGTGTAAACATTAAAGCTATGTTTATTCATATTTTAATAAGTGTTCTGCTACAATGTGGATATGTTTAGCCCGTGTTACGACATGACATTTATTTGGGGAGAGAGAGAGAGAGATATTATCGCTTTGATAATATTGCTGTTGCTGTGTTTCTTATTGCATAGCTGATAGATGTGCAGATTGTTTAATTTTACTTGTGCAGCCACGTGTTGATATTCAGGTTGTGTTAGGGCAATTTACTAGCAAGGTGCAATGCCAGTAAACAGACTAGTGCTGTGGAGCCACGTGCTTATTCTCAGTTTGTGTTACTGAGCAATATGTTACATGTATGTTAATTATTACAGAGAAATGAAGGTAATTCTTAGTATTTTTTCTTGTTATATGCTGGTGGCTATAACATTTAGTTTTGGTAAATGTTTATAGTAAGTCAGATGCTTATTAATGTGCATTATTATTTGTTTATATTTCAGAACTACATCCAACTTCACATGCAACGTCAGATACAACTTCATGTTCGAGTTGTAAATAAATCTTCCTGGATCTCAAAGTCCAACATGGCATCATGACTTTGCGTAAACATACACGCCACTTTCAAATGGCGTGTTATCTGTACGCATTTTGAGCTATCCACGTGTATGTCTACGCTGTATACACGCACCACGTGGCGTCTTATCGCGAGAACGTGCCGTACTATCGCGAGAACGTCATGCGTGTTAAAAAATAAATAAAAAGGTTGCGTATAGGAAAAGAACATTGGGAAAGGCTTTAGTAACACAAAAAAAAAATTTACGTACTTGCGTCCTTTCATTCTACTTGCTACGGCGAAAATTCAAACGTAGGTCAGTGGCGGCTGACCGGCGTTGATAAACACGCTAAAAAGCGATTATGCGTCTTGATAACACGAAATACGAATTGGTGTGTCATACATACTTGAACAGACTTTTAAAAATACTGCGATAATACCGAAAACCGTGATCATTTTGGTCATTATGACCGTAATGTTACATTTTCATACCGTTACATCCCTAGTTGGTTACCTTGATGAGGAGTTGGAGGTGCAGCCTGTCGCCTTTTTCTATTATTGCGTTTCCTGTGGCTGTTCTGCGTTTTGCCAGGAGCAGCAGTAGGAAATGTTGGGTTTGCATCAGCAGTAACTTAAGCCAGCTCTGATATTGCTGTAGGAGAGTGACAACAAACGGCACGGCTGAAATATAGATATAGATAAAACTCTGGATGACATTCTACTCATACACTACATACACCTTGTGTAGGTCATTTGAATCCAGTGCAGGAATGGTGGACTGTACATTAACAATAAGAACTATGATATAGAAAGGTAATTATTAATAATAATTAATAAATACATTGCAAAAAAATGACAACCATGTTACGTCCAAAGTAGGGTTGGGTATCTTTGGATTTTAACAATTCTTGATTCTGATTCTTTGAGGGGCCAAGTGAAAACCGATCACATGCTTAATGCACAAAAAACAAATATTTAAAAAAACATTAACACAATTCATATTCAAATATATTCACAATTCACTTCATACTGTTTAAGGAACCTATCCATTCATTTCATACAGTTTAATTTGGTTGTTATTAAATAACATGATTTAATAATAACTTGTTCATTCTTTTTTATTCACTGTAGCTGTAACACGCCGAAATGACACAGGGTTGACATCAGCCTGCCCAGGGACTACAGGTGGAAACTAGCACATGTGCTACAACCTGGTATAATGCATCTCTCCTGTCTAAGGTTAATGTATATTGTACGTTGTCCCTGTTTAAATAAATAAAATACAAAATCCATACAAATCCAACATACTTCGGGCCATTTACAATTAGCCAGTTGCATGAAAAGTAAAAAACATTGAATTAGAATAATTTTCCAGACATTGCTTCATGAGCGTTGAGTTACTGCGTCTGCTCTTCTCTCTGAGACTTCGCTCTACTCTGCCCGTGTGTCTCAGCACGCTGCTCGCAGACACACACAGGCAGGCTTGTTAACTTCAAACATGAAATGGCGGTCAATATAAACAACACAAGAGTTAAAACGCAAAAAAAACAAATATTCATTAGGTTTTGGAGAAAAAAACATACCACTGGGTTGAGATTCAAGTTTAAGATTTCCTTTATTGTCATTCTCTAATTTATTTGCATACATAAAAAAACAAAAATGTTTTTATATTTTTTTTTTTTTTTTTTTTTTTTTTTTTTTTTTTTTTTTTTTTTTTTTTTTTTTTTTTTTGTGTGTGTAAAGTGTGTGTGTGTGTGTGTGTGTGTGTGTGTGTGTGTGTGTGTGTGTGTGTGTGTGTGTGTGTGTGTGTGTGTGTGTGTGTGTGTTGTGTGTGTGTGTGTGTGTACTGTGTGTGTGTGTGTGCTGTGTGTGTGTGTACTGTGTGTGTACTGTGTGTGTGTGTGTACTGTGTGTGTGTACTGTGTGCGCGGGTGAGAGAGATGGTGGCAAACAGCTGTGAGCGATCAGAGCGGAGTATAAAAACCTGCGGTCCATTGCACTCAGCTGATTCTTGCCTACACTGCCTAAACAAAACAAAATATATTTCTTTGCGCAGCGTCATCCATTCCAAAAAAAGTGCCAATGGGTAGTTGTTGAGGAGCCGATAAACAGAACCAATTTTACCTATTTATTTATTCATTCATTCATTCATTCATTTTTGCGGGTACCCGGTAACCTTCATCCAAAAAGCATTTTAATTTATGCGGAGTCATTTTTACTTATTGGATTTTATTACCATGTGCATTTTTCTTTCTAACTTAAAAAAAAAACATTTTAAAAGTCAGTTGGGGTCTGTTTTGGGTTACAGCATAGTGTATCATACAGGATACTGCTTGTATCCATCCGGACTTTTAACAGACAGACATCTTTGGGTTGTAATTGTCATTTGCGTTTAGTCCAATTCAGCTTGATGTAGATCAGAAGGTAATGCCCTGCAGGCAAGGGGTCATCCTGTGCTCACTAGGGTTTGGGCATCGTTTGGATTTTAACAATTCTGATTCCATTTGAGATTCTTTCTTTCGATTCCGGTTCTTATCTATTCTCAATTCCGATTCTTTGAGGGGTGGAGTTGAAACGGGTCACATGCTTGTTTCACAAATAAGAGGAAAGTTTCATTTTGATTCAGTGGTGGGTTGCAGTTTTACCGGGCTTTTTCGACGTAAAACAAAACCACACTAGAGCGCCGCTTACTGTGCTCCGTGGCTGCAACACAACAAGCCCCTGGCCGCTACGGAAACCAAAACTTGTGCATGTTAAATTTGGAACCCATGATCAGATTTAAAACCAAATCCACTGGAATCGTAATTTTTTAACAGATTTCCAAGTAGGAATCGGTTCTCTATCCAACCCTAGTGCTCTAGTACTCTTATCATTTACAGGCCGCCACCCTGAATGTTAGGATTTATGTGCAGTCAAACAATTGATAAAAACAGTGGTGCGTGAGCTGCTTACGTGTTGCAAAAAGAAAAAAAACATTTCTCCTGTCTTCTATGACCCCATTGTGCTCAATTTAGTTTTGTCACACCACCGGCATTCCCCCCCATTCAAGTAGTATAAATGGGAATAGCATTACTTTCCTGACAAAGGGTGTGAACCTTTTTGCTCTACTGGTTTGCGTGTGAAGAGAGGGGCCTATCATATCAGCTGTGTGAGAGTTTGAGCGGCACGCTTGCAGCAATCTGCTTTTTCACTCCCCAGGTCCTTTATCCAGCTAGAGCAGTTTTCCTGTGGGTTATTCTTCCTATCCCTCCACAGGAAAGCCGTCCCCCCACTGTTGCTTCCGATCCTGAGCTTTCCTCTTAGCCCTTAGTTGGACAACCCTTTTCCTTAACATTGTCGTCCTATGTTCATAATTTTGAAAGCCCGACATGAGATATATTTAAGTGCATCTTTCGTATGAGTAACACATGCAGTTTTTAAGAGACTTCATCTCCTTTCAATGAATGTTTACTTTTTAACGCGGATGAACGCAACGGGAATATTATTTAAAAAAGAAAAAAAAAACGTGATCACTGGGGACACTTCACTTAGTGTTTGCCTCCTACAGTGTCTCCTTACCTTCCTGCTATTGCTTTGTTCAGATTTGTATACATTAATGGGGGTTGTTTCTTCTTGTTCTGCTCTTTCAGGAGCACGGTGGCCTTCTTCGTATCTTCCCAGAAGGAAAGGCCCAGTTTGCCGACATAGAGCCCAAATTTGACCGTCTGCTCCTGTTCTGGTCTGACAGACGGAACCCTCACGAGGTTCAGCCCGCCTTTGCCACCAGGTCAGCATCCTAGTCGGTCCACTGCACACGCTCAGATCATCCGGCCTATTATGCAGTGACTTATTTCTCGAATTGTCTCCACAGGTATGCCATCACGGTGTGGTATTTTGACGCAGATGAGCGTGCCAGAGCTAAAGAAAAGTACTTAACGGGTAGGTTTTGATGTACAAACTACACAATCCTGTTTCCATTGTTTCAGGCCCTCATTGTTTTTTTTGTTTTTTTAATGCTTTTTTAAATTTTTTTTTACATCATCTCGTGTTTGTTTTTCCTCCTGTGTGCAGGTGCAGGAGAAAAAGGAGTAAAGGTTGAACTTGGTAAACCATCAGATCCCAGCTAGGGGGGGGCCTGCATTCCCCACAAACAGCCATTAAGTGCTCTATCTGTGAAGTGGCCTATAGAGAGCGTGTGTGTGTGTGTGTGTGTGTGTGTGTGTGTGTGTGTGTGTGTGTGTGTGTGTGTGTGTGTGTGTTTTACATGGCAAAACAGCATTCTTATGGAGACAAAACAAACAAAAACTGTGATTTCTGTTTGTTTTCCACAAACCGGGGCAACCCAGAGGACCTTGAATGTCATGACATTGTACTGAAAGGGATTGTGTGTTTTTTTTTTTGTCTATCTCCCCTTTCACCTCTTTGGTGAAGAGCGCTTACATCTTATATTTTCAGAAAATCAACAGGAATTAAGCTTCCAGAGAATCTACATCTTTTGCATATTGTTTTTGCCGTTAATTTCTTAAAGGTTAATTTCTTAAAGGTACAGTGTTCTGCATATGCTTAATGTGTTATGCTTTTCACATGGAATTAGCTGTTATAAGCTACTGTATTGCAAAATGTACTTGAGGTTGCAATAATATGAGGACTGATCTGAATTAAAAAACAATCTTTTTTCTGACAGAAATTGTTTGGTCTTAGTTTGAATTCAGTCATTTTCAGCACAGTAGATGCTAACTGTCATTTGTTGTCTTGTGCCTCCTACTCTCTCTTAATACAACAACTCATTTAAATTGGCACAGCTTTGGGGAAAAACCTACATCTGACAGCAGTATGACTACTGCCTCTCAAGCTGTCCTGTTTCCACTATATGCAGTTTCATGCTGCCCTCTGCAGGCCTACAGTGTATTGCACCTGTATTGTCTGATTTTCTGGACCCAGGCATTAATTACATAAAATTCTTCACTCTGAGAAGTGAGGAAAAACATACTTAGCTTTTGGACAACCAGCAGCAAATTCAACTCCTCCTCCCCCCCCCCCATCATTGTCTTTACTGTTCTGAAAACTACAGCATGTCAGTGATTATCACTAAAACTGAAAATATGATAATGTGATTAAAGTGTTATAGCATATTGATCATGTGGCAAATTCTACTATCACTATTGTATAAATGGCTTTGCAAATAGATTTTTCTAAGGTTATTTAATCTCCTGCACTATGTACAATTTGTTTTAGCCTTTGATTTAAGTGAGCAATGGCTTTATATTTACAATTTATGCATTAGATGACAAACAAATTAGTGCTCTAATAAAAATGAGTCACTAATATAACATTTTAAAACCAATGCAGACCTTTTCCAAGACAATCTCTAAACGTGAGCCTCGCAAGTACATACATCGTGAGAATGTTTTTTATATTACATATTGTAGATAAAACAAATCACTTTCTAAATTTGAAAGTATTGTCTTCGGTTAGATTCCTGGGTACATTATGTATTTAGTGCTTCTAAAACGCAACCATTTATTAAAAACAGCTCATCAATAAAATGGGGAGAAGTGCGAAACATGTCTAGCCTGCTGGTCTTTTTGTTCTGCCACAAATTCTAATGTTCCTTTTATCAGAAGAATGTTTGGGCTCTTAATGTCCAACTCTGAGCCAGTTTCAGCTGTACTGTCACAACCAGCATCCTTACCAGGTGCCTGAACCACCTCAACTGGCTCCTTTCGATGCAAAGGATCAGTGTCTCTACTCAGAGTTCCTCACGATGACGGAGTTTCTCACCCTATCTCTAAGGGAGACGCCAGCCAGCCAACTTCCTGGTACCCGCGATTTAGTTATTTCGGTCTTGACGCAGCCTTCGTGACCATAGGTGAGGGTAGGAACCAAA